>NC_092185.1:24075862-24375862 GCF_043641665.1 Enoplosus armatus
CTGCTGTCTGTGAGTCAGCGCAACAGATGCTCACGGCGTATTCGTTTAGAAACCTTTTCACCTTCTTGTAACGATGTTGGCCTCAATTCAGCTCGCTCCACAAAATACTCCACATACAATATGCCCCGGAATTCGGGCGCATCAGTTCGGGGGAAATTGGATGTTGTCGCAGAGAAAAGGAGCATTCAGGATTTGGAGTTCATATCCTGTTCGCAATCAGCTCTCATTTTGACAGAGTGAAAGCGTGGATACCCGAGCGTTCACTGACATCACCCGCCTAGTGTTTGTTTTTATCCTCCGCACTGCATCTCATGGCGAAATCAGGAACCGTCTGTACAGCCCCATTGATTTATGTGTGGGATACAAACACGCACATAAACAGCTTAAACTGATCAAGACCTTAAATGGGACATGAGCCCGATTTGCAAAACGCAGTGCGTGGATGTAAAAACACTCAATTAGACCTCCGCGCCTCCTCCGTGTACTTTCAAGTTGCTCATCAGACCCGCATTGAAACGCTTGCCGCGGCTTCGCAAGGGCCTCTCCCAGCAGGCTTTGCACTCGCAACACAAACACACACCCACTCGCGCCCGAGGATTTGGGAGAATTTGTTTTTGCGGGAGAATCTCATTTGCTCTGCAAGCCCTGCAACATTATCTCACTCCGAAAGCTTTTTTGTGTTCCAATATTTAAAGAGGGCAAAAGGGAAAAACACAGGCAATTCATTTGCCTTTTGTACAGACTGCGGGCCCCTTCAAATCACACGACGGCTTCCTTTCATATCACAGCGAGCGATGACTCACAAAAAAGTGCCTTTTCAATTGTTCGCAGTGTGTTTGATTGCGTTGCCACGAGCATGCTCGCGCAAGAGTCACTTGCAGCTGGGCCCCCCCCCCCCCCCCCCCAAAAAAAAAGAAGAAAAAAGTGAGCCCATCTGCAGTTCCCCAAAGTACGGGAAACGTTTTTGCAAGTTTTGCGCTGCTGCTTTTTATGGTACAATGACACACACACATACTGACAGAAAGAGAGAGAGAGAGAGTGTGTGTGACAGAGAGAGAGAGAGAGAGAGAGAGAGAGAGAGAGAGACGGCGGCCTGCAGCCTTGTGCAAAAGTTCACACATGATTAATTTAATCAAGCAGCGAGCAGATGGTGATCTCTGTCTTCCTCCTCGCCCATCAGGTATGAATAATGCGTTTAATGGATCGCACCTGGACAAGTAAAAATCTGTACTTACAGTGTAACCAGAGAGACAGAGACGCACGATGCATTAGCGCTTTTAGAACGTGGAATGGTAACTTTTCTGGCTTCACCTGCCATTGCAACTTAGGCCCCCCCATTATGGAAATGTTCCACAATGGCACAATAGCTGAAATGCTGCTTTTCATTTGGCACCCTGAGTGGCCCTGCTTCCCTGGAAAACAGTCAGTGTTTTTTTTTTCACAGGCTGGCATCACTCGGAGATTTCAGAAGAATAGTTCAACATTCGGGGGAACACACCTATTTGCTTTAGTTCCCCGCTTTCCACTTGTGGAGCCCTTAACATGTTCTCATGAATCGTATCGTTTTTTTTGAAATCAGTCGGTAAATGCGATTCCAAATCCAAAAAGTTCAGCACTTGCCTGAGAATCGTCACCTTTTTTAAGTGTCCTTCAGTGGCAAAGTAATCCAGAGGCGGTTGGTTGTCTGTACGTCCGTGGGTCCACCGCAAACAGGAACTGCTAATGGCTAATTCGGCATATCTTTGATGCTTTAACGTTAACAAATACAGGCAAAAAAAAAAAAAAAAAAAAAGGGGCTCACAGCGTAACTGACTGCATGGCAACATTATACTTCCCGCGGTGTCAGACTTTGGAAACCACGGATTTATTATATTAATACAGTAAGAAATACAACATTTTGGCTATAGGCTTAAAATGATTCCTTATTTATTTATAATGAGTATTTATTATTAATTATTACATAGCTATAATTCATTCATTTAAAACATCAGACTATGGAATCTGGATCGGTACATGGATCGGCACCTGATACCGATACTGGACAGGATCGGGCCGGAAGACACAGCCTCTGGTTCAGACTGGAGCCGCGATGGCAGCGCTACGGAAATGTCACTCAGCCTGACCGCGTCGACACTTCGGCGAGGCCATCTGTTTCTCCAACACAACGCTGGACGGGCCGCGGATTAAAGACCAAAGAGGCAGATCCCATTATGGAGCCATTCCCCTCCTTTACCACACTAACGGCCTTTTAAAACTATCAGCCATCCTTTTCTCCCCATCTTGCTGTCGTCACAGCGTGATGGCCTCAACAATGACTGTCAACCCTTCGGCCCGCCTCTCTCTCTCTCTCTCTGTACAGTGTGTGTGAGGACAATGGATTGTTTCCCTCTGCAGCTCGGCCAGAAACATTATCCATCACGGTTCACAGGAGGTGCACACACATATGCCCCCCCCCCCCCCCCCCCCCCGGGGAGCATACATGATGGGAGGGTAATCTATGTCTTGATCGCAGCTTGACTGCAGATTCTCCGAGTCGTCCACTTCCAGAAATCGATACAGATAGAGTGCGTCTTCCTGTAAGTCCATATGGCTCTTTTGCTGCAACAGACGGCTCCGCTGCACCACTAATTACATTACAGCACGACTGATCAGGCTCCGTTGTCTCTCACCAGCAGATGAGCGGGACAGTGTAACCGATGAAAGGCGTTTCTTGGAAAGAGGGATGTAAAAACAAAAGAAAAAGAAAAAAAAAAATCAGCGTAATTTGCTCGTTCTACTCGGGGGGTGTGGGGGGGGGCTCTTTCAGGAGCGAGATGAAAGAGTGACAACTGCAAAGCGCGCACAAACGAGGCGCGCGGCTCAATCGGAAAGCATTTTGAGGGCTTTTCACCTTCAATTCACTGTTGCGTTGGAGCTGCGGAACACCGACAGGGATCACTCAAAATGTGAACCAGTGTGATATCAGTTAGCAAAACAGTTAGCGACAGCCAAGCCAATTACCAGGACTATTGGGCTGGGAATAATCAAAAGTGTGTGATGTGTTTTACTGGTTTGATATGATTTGGCTTTTTATTACATTTCGCCCTCCCCCCCAAAAAAAAAAAACCCTGTTTCAAGGCGCAGGTTTACTGATTCATGGAGAGAACTTGGAATCCGATTTGAGGGAGGGTTTGTGTGTGGTTTTGATTTACATGCAACAACGGTGACTAAGAGTCAACAGCCATGCTTACGGCGCTAACACTAACGTTGACATTTTTGGCCTGATGGCGGCACTGGGATAAAAGTTCAGGGTCAGCCAATCCGTCCTGTCGGGACCACGAATGTCCGTACAAAGTTTCATGGCAACCCAATAATCCAACAGTTGAGTCCAGATATTTCCGTGACTCTCCTGAGAACCTGGGTCTTGTTTTTGTTATTTTCTCTATCTGCCAAGGTCATTTACTGCTGTTTGATTGTTTTACTTTGCTCTAACCAATCAGCACTGATTGACGCATCATTTGTCATCACAAAGGAAGCTGCGGTGGCGGTTGCTAACATCACTGGACTCTTAACCGATTACGGAGCCGTAATCGCCGTAAGCCGGCTTGCGACTGCTTGCGTGGCCGCGACGAACTCACCCCACGTTTGTTTCCACTTTTGCGTCTGCCTACCTTTTCATGAGCAAGACACCCCCCCCCCCCCCGCCACCGTTGATCCGGCTCACTAAGCTGTCGGTGGGCACAACGTCAGACCTACTCGAGCTGCTGTACGAATCAGAGACGTGGCCGGTGATTCGGAGTTGGACCAAGGTTGTAAAAACATGTCTTTCCGTTTGACAATCCCCTGGATTTAAAAGTTAATATAGACAGATTTGTTAAAGTCACGCATTCAACTACAGCATTCAAACAGAAAAACTACCTTGCGTGTTCTCCTCTCTGACCCCTTACACTGCTGTACTTCTGGTTGAAAGGAGCGAATAAATTACATCCAGAGAAATGTCATCTTTATGCAAATGAATTACTTTCCCCAGAACAATGCTATCCGGCCTCCCTCACTTGAAATATACATCAGCTATGCAGCCGTTTAAAATATGCATCAAAACAGAATGGAAAGGTTTCTTCCTCCGAACAAGACATTTGCATTTGCGGCGGCCTGTTTGCTCAAACAGCACAACATGCTCGACTTCTGGGGGGCGTAATCAGTCGAACAGAAGGGCATGCATGTTCTTTAAAAAAAAAAATAATAAATAACGGACCCCGGAGACACTGGGAGGAAAAACCTGTTACGGGGTGCTTGAGGAAGCCAATTAGTCCACAGCAGGAGAACAAGCAGGTTTGTTGTGCAGGGAGATGAGGAGAGGAGGTGCGAACAGAGAGAGGAAGAGGAGGAGAGGTTTGAAACCCTTTCGCCACGGACCACATCATATCTATTCTCTGCGCAGTAACAGTGAGTTAAGCTGTCAGTGCTAACAATGAAGTGCAGCTTGCTCAAAAATAGAGACACATTTGAACACATCAAACACATTTCGCATTGTTGGGCTAATTCACCGCTCCACACCAGCCAGAGGTCCATGAGGATTAAAGAGGTGCTCGTAACCCGGGGGAAAGTGGAAACGGCTGTGACAAAAAAAACAAAACAACAACAACTCAAAGAGCGTCAGCAAACAACAAGGGCAAACAGCATCAAAGACGGCTGGGGGGAATCAGAGGATTTAGGAGCCGTTTTGTCTGTCACAAAGGTGCAGGGATCGTCTGCAAAGCTCAGCCAGCAGAACCCCCCCCCCCCCCCCCCCCCGGAACCATTCGTACTGAAAGCGCTGACCACATGATGTGCACAAAGGCAGAGAACCAGAGGAGGAAATGGGCGCGTTTCCTCAGGCAACACGGCCAATGACAGGATTGTGAAATACAGTGTAGTTGGACGTTTTTAAGCTTTTTTTTTTTCGCACAGTGATGCTTTGAGCTAACGTCAGCATGCTAACGTGCTTACAGTGACAATGCTGACACGCAGGTATAATGTTTACCGTGTTTAGCATCTACGCTTAGCGTGCCAACATGCTGATATCTGCTAATTAGCACTGAACACAAAGTACCCTGCAGTGCCAAGTCACTACGGACCCCTATTTCATTAAAACATTTGACCTGATGATGGCGCTACATGAAAAGTTAAGGGACCGCCAAAGCTATTGCTTTCTATCCCAAGCCAGGCGTGAAGGTCCACGTCATGACAATCCACTGAATAGTTGTCAGGACATTTCACTTCACGGTGGCGCCAGAAGAAAAGCCAGGGGATCCGCAAAAATCAGCACGACTCGCCCTCTCAGGGGCAAGCCATCGGACTGGCGTTGAGATGTTCCAGTCTGGACCACAGTGGTGGACCGACGGATTCACATTGCCATCCCCAGAGCCACACCGCTACCGTGGCCGAGGACACCAAGTTAGAAAACGAATACTGTTTATATTGTATATTCTTTGTATTCCGATTTGGCGTCCTCGTTAACTGCTTTGTAGGGTAGGTAACGCTTTACAAAAACAAAGCCTGATGCGATGTACCTCTCAGAAAGTGTGCACGCTGGCAGATTTGGTGTGAAATGGGCGATATGCAACCAATAACAAAGGGATACAAGCAGACAGTCCTTCGCTTTAAAGGGTCACAAGGCGTAAAGTTTTTGGTCTTCAATTGACGTCATTTTATGTTTATATATTATATTTTACTTCACTGCCTGTTGTTTTTTCGGTTTCTCATGGCTTGTGAGGAGTTGACAATGCCAGTGAGCTAAAAAGAAAAAAAGAAAACAACGTGTTAAACTCTCCTCAAATCAAACTAGTTCAGTCAGTATGCCTCTGCTCATTGCTGAGGCTGAAGCCAACAGCAGCACTTTGGGCGTTTCGCCAACTTGCCCTTTTGTCCAGAGAAGCTGCCAAAAGTAATTCCTGCTTTAAGTATTCTGCCCGCCTTTTCAATGTCCTGGTTTATTAATCCCGTGATGGGCTCATTCCTGGTTGGTTCCCCCACCATCATAAGAGTACTAATTTAGTAAAATAAGTCAAGAGCTCCGGGGTGAGACCAAAATTCTCACATGGGCGTCTAACAAAAGGGACACAAGAACCCAAAGTAACTGTGTTAAAAGGCTCTTGTGTTGGAAATATGTCCAGGAGCTATTTCATTGACTTGTGCAGCATGAGTGTAACCAGCAACCGACTGGCAGCATTTCACTTGGATGAAATAATCTTTGTATTCCCCCTTCTTGGATGTTATTGTGCTGCGGCACAATGCGCGGTCGGGAGTTTGAGTCTATGAGAGGAAAATTAATATCCCTTCCACAGGCAGGCGTGCCATTTGCTGGTAAATGAAAATATTTCTCCTTTGACTTTGCAGATCAATCGCATAAACCATCCAGTGCGCTGACGAGGTTTGTGCGTTCGGCTCCGAGCTAATATCCATCACAGCGCCTCATAGTCATGCTAATCACACCGATAAGGTGCCAACATGAGTCACACCCACTCTCATTTCAGCTGCCACACACACACACACACACACACACACACAAGTACATCATTCCTGGGAGCTAATAAAAAGCTTGAGGGCTGTAAGCTGCTCATTTCCCCATGGCACAAAATGACCATGTTAAAATCTACAGGGGGGCTGATCAATACCTGTGGCTCACTGATCGCTCGCTGGGTTTGCTGGCTTTCAGGGCTCACTTAGTTTTCGGAACACAAACCTCACACTGACGGGACTCCCCACTGCTGATTAATCTGTCCAACGATAAGGTAAGACGACGCTGCTATGAATGAGTGGCAACTAAGGCCGGGACCCAATAGCTGGGTCCATTTTTCAGATCTGGTCCCAGGTTGATAAAATACCCAGATGCGCTAACAAATCTCGAACCGTATCTTCTGTTTCTATAGCGTGCGAGCTACGTCCCTGTCGTTTCTCGTCTCTGTAAGTGTTTGTGAATTGGAGTCTCTTTTCATTACCCAGGTCAAATTCACACGTTCGTTTTCCCTTGCATCCTTTCCGTTGACTTTATTTACCCTGAACCTCTAAAATTCCTTTAAAGGAATAAATGCCGTTTTTGTAAAATCCCTCGATGATCGCACGTGGACTCGTCAACCTCGTCCCGTCAGCGTTTGTAGTTGGAATCTCCTTGTTCCAACTTCCATGTATATAATTTCAATAGTTCGAGCTTAACTTAACAGTTCTCAATCAAGACCTCCGGTATTTGGAGCAAGTTGCTCCTGAAAAACAAAGCGTGCAAAAGTAAGCGGTCTACAAAAAGAATGCGTCAGAGAAACGTTGAATCGATGTTGCGCGCGCATTCCACTCACAGCTTTGTGGATGCTAGGCTGTAAGCCAGAAGTGCAGCTTTTTAACTTGAACCTCAGCAGATTCGAAACAGCGTCGGGATTCGTTGTGTGATTGGGAGAGTGGATTGGAACTGCGATAAAATGCCGAGTGAACCCCATAACCCCACGCGGCCCGGAGAGTTTGACGCTTTGCTCCCGAGCCCGACGACAAAGTGGTTCTTGTGGTATCGCGTTGCAGAATGGTAATGGCTCTGCGCGTGCTCTGCTCTCGTTGGCTAGCTTACTCGAAGGCACGCACGTGACTTTTTGGTCAATAACAAGCCACCGCGGGTCGAGGCGTGTCAAATGCACGTGTGCAGAGGGAAGAATTGCAATGTTGTTGCACGTCCTGCTGTTTGCAGACAGAGTTGGATAAAGGTTATAGAGCACCCTGTGCCCCCTTTGACATTTGCAGTGTTTTATTCTCTTTTCTTTTTTTTGCACTTGAAATGAAAATGCCACGGTGGGTTGCGGGCATTGCAACATCACAATGATCTGCGCCTGCTGCGGCCCGAACGCCACTCTCTTCTCTTTGGTGCTCCCAGTACGTTTTTTTTTTTTTTTTTTCCTCGTGCGGCGCTGGCGACAGCTGCTTCAGCTTCCAGCCACACACGCGAGCTGTGACATTAGCTAGCCGGGGCATCCAAACAAGTCCTGCTGGGGCCTTTTCAAAATGCAGAGCTGCGCACGAGTCCAAGGTGCGTTCAAAACACCCTTTACATTTTAGCAGGGGCCGCGGAGGCTTTTGTGAAATGTAATACAAACAAAAGACTACCCAGCGATGCCTCATGTTGCTGAATCACGGCGTTGTTTCTCGGAGCTGAATGCATGAAGGGGATGCTGAGTATGAAGGGCATTCTGTTCTGCTTGCGTCGTGTCCCTCGGTGCTGTAAGTGCTCGCTAAAAGGGTAATGTTGGGCCACAATATAATGCGCAATGACAAGGTGACTGCTACTGGCCTTCAGAAAATAAGATCCCCTCATTACGGCGCACATTTCATTACTTCGGAAGCCACAATTCCCTTTTCTTCTCCCCTTCCTGTCACAGCCGATCCTCCGGGCTGCTCTTCAGTTTGTTGGTTTGTCTCGCTGTTGGTCTTCCGCTCTGATCAGCGGTCCGAGGTATACCTCTGTCTGAATGTTGCTTATCACAGGTTTTTTACGGCGAGCCTACATATTTCCCGCAGCACCCACAGCAGTTTTTGTTCTAACCATCAGGAAAAAAAAAAAAGTCTTGTCTACTCAAATAGTCTTGTCACTTGTCCCCGTCCTTCCTCATTCTCTCACGCTCTGATTCATCTGCATGAGAGACAGCAGGGAATATCTGACAGCCACTGCGGGTCAGCGGACCGGTACTCTGCTCCGCTCTGTGTGTGTTTGTGATTGTGTGTGTGTGTGTGTGTGTGTGTGTGTGTGTGAGAGAGTGTGTGAGACAGAGGGACGGGGCGGGGAAAGCGCTCCAGGCGGCACAGTGTCCTTGGCTGAAACCACCAGAAACAAGCAGACAGGGTTTCGTTCACAAACTCAGAGCTCGGGAATGTCTGGGTTGACACGGTTTCCCGGACACACTTGACTAAAAGCTGACTAAATGAATCGACGGTGCCATCACACGAGCCTGGCGACGTCTCAATAATTATTATCCCGCTACACATGGGCCAGAATTTTAATTTGAACGTTTTGCTGTTGGTTTTCTGCATTTGGCCTCATTTTGTCAGGCCCGGAGGCTGGTGCTCGGCAACACTTTACAACGCGGTACGCAAAAATGGGCGTGGCTGCTGAGGAACGAGAGATCATGGCCAACCTGATAAATAATTAACTGTTCATGAGCACTTCCTGAACAACTCCAAATTGAAGAATATATAGGAGATAATGATGAGTTACTAGAGAACTGACTCGGAGGTACTATATTAATGAATCATTAGTGATGAGTTGTGTCCTTCCTTCCTTCAGGATTATCTGAGCATTATGCCTTATGGAGCTTTTCACCGGACTTTAATAGTTTAACAGTTGCAGTTTGTGCCGCACTCACCAGTCTGCTCACCTCACAATCACTACTGTTGCTGACAGCCCCACTCTTCTCTCTCTTCTACAGCCATCGAATGATTCATCTGAACTGTAAGCAATCTCTCGCGTTTCCGTATTTACAGTAACGGCACTCAGAGCTGCATCGACCACCAAGGACGGGTGAAGCCACGTCCTAAGCTATCAATTCTAATTTAGAGGATAAAACCAGGCTTCCTGAAAACCGGGCTTTCGACCTCGGTTTTTGTCATGTTCTTAAACCCTTGATTGCAATTAACGTCACATTTGATTGCATGCAATGTTAATAAAAAAAACAAAAAACCCATTTCCAACAGCAGGGCTTCTGATTTATACAGAAAGGGTCTATTGACAGAAAATATTATATCCTTAACCTCCACATGAATCGCAGGTTATGAAAAACACATTAAATGCAACTTCAACCGATTCACCAAAGACAGTCTGGACTAATGTGACAACTTGCTGCTTTAACAATGCCAAAACAAGAAGTCATGCAACCTCACCCCCTTCTTTTCTTCCCTCGTCGATGTGCCTTCCTGAATGTATTTCTTAAAGACTGCAATTCAACATCAGCATAAAGTTTCTTGACCAAGGCTGTGTTACTGACCAGGCAAAGGGCGACTGCCCCGGGCCCCCAGACGCTCAGGCAGCCCTGAAGGCTAATTGAATAAACGATTTGTTTGAGAACATGCACCACTGAAGCACACCTTCAGCTGACATAAGGGTTACTTGAGAAGGGTTTTATTTCCTAATGTGGAGGCCCTAATTTGAAGGAGGGTTGACGTGTTCAAATCTCGTCCCAAGGCCTTCATTATTCCAGTTTTGTGCTAAACCTGCTAGCAGGGAGTTGTTCAGTAGTTTTCATTGACGGCGCCCTCATTTTACAACGTTTACAGAACGTCTTCTGTGGCGCTGGAGAAGCTTTGTCGAGCCTGAGAAAATAACCCCTATTGAGTTGCATTGTGGGAAATGTAGGAGCCAGTGTTTTTGGAGCTTGGAGACGTCTTGTCTCTGTTGCATTTTATTGGTGCAGCCTGAAATATCTCAATCTTCTGGATGGACTGCCGCAAAACGTGGCGCAGACATACGTTACTGCCGATTTACGCTTATGACTTTGGTGATCCCCTGACTTCTCCTCTGGTGCCACCGGGAGGTTGAGTTCAAATTCCTCCACAACTGTTGGACCGTGCGTCTACCTCAGGATGACTAGTAATCAGTGAAGCGACTTTTCATCTAGCGCAATCATCAGGTCAAACGTAATACTTTGTTGTATGAGCAACGCGTTCCGTGCTAAATAGCAAATGTTAGAATGCTAACGCGCAAAGCTAAGATGCGACCGTGGTAAACATTACACCCGGCAAACGTCAGGATGTTAGCACGGTCACGTTAGCATTCAGCTCGAAGCGGCGCGGTGCCTTCATACAACCTGACAGAGCTGCTAGCATGGCTGTAGACTCATAGTCTTGTGCGGTCAAAATAAAATTATTATTAATTTGTATCGTAAGAAATGTTTGAAACACTTGGCTCTAGAGAGCAAAGCAGATATTTATGGGTAGGAAATGTTGTTTTGGTTGTACCTTTAATGAATCTCCTAGCGTTTGAGCTGCTGCGGCCCCTATTCTAAAAGTACATTCAATTGTATACCTGAGCGTTCAGACGCCTGAAAACCAAAACAGCAAACACAAGCACTCTTCCCGGGGGGGGGGGGCTGTGTGACGTTGAATCCATACAAAGCTGAACATAACGCATAAGAAAAGAGGGAACGGAAGACTGAGAGCATTCACAGCTATTCCCCTGAGGCCTGAGATACACTCGCTAGTTTTGTTCCACAATGTAATTTGGAAATAAGAATTCAGACGCTCTCTTGATTCCCGTCTTGAGGACAGGGTTGCATCGGCTCATATTCATTCATCACATGTATATCACGCTGCGGCACTGGCGGAACGAGCTAAAATAAAACCCTTGGGCCAAAGTCACATAAGACTTCCCCAAACTTACTCTGCGAGGCCACCGCAGGTGAATTCCCTGGTAATTCTGACTAAACTGCAGGTAATGAATATATAACCACACAGAGAATGAGCTGATGATCTGTGTAATGTACATTACCTTTGTTGCTACAGCGATGAAGAACACTGTTAAGTATTCATCCTAGAGTGCTTAGTCTCCCTGCTCCACAGCACAACGACAGGAGAGGGTCGGGGCGGCTGCAGTGATATTAAATCATTTAGATAATGCGTTGACCTTGGGGGGGGGGGGCACACACAGATGACCTCAGCAGTACTGATAGCAGGAAGAGAGGATGTGACCGGACAATCAATAGAAACCGCTCTCTCTCTCTCTCACACACACACACACACACAGGCACATACAATGAGGCAGCTTCCTCACACTTCCAGAGGGATTCATATATTATTCATTTGTGGTGCTGGGACACATTTACCGCTGGTCTCTGAGGGGGAACAGGTCTCAGTAGGGATAGGTGGGTTTATTTGGAAATGGGACGGGCTGGGGCAGCTCGCGGCCTCTGCTCTTGGACCAGAACTACGAGACTCGGGGGTGTTCAAAGTGACGGAAGATTATTTGGATCCTAAAAACACATTCTCACTTCGCCCTGTTCGTTTTATTTGCCCAGGTTTTCAGACACCCGGGACCATTCCTTCAGCAGAAAGTTGTTCGACTGAAAACTGTTCAAAGTGTATATATCCTGCGGTGAATATTCCGGCATCCGACAGCCGACGTACTGGCAGGCAGAACAAAGTCCTGCTAGCATGCAGATACACATGACTGCGGAAGTAGCTAGTTTGAAGTAAGCTAGGCTACTTCGCCTGGATGTGCGCGGGTGGAAATCACTTCACACGACAAGGAATCTTCCATTTCTGAGCTTTACTTAACTATGGCAGGTGAAAACAAATAACCCAAACTACCTGCATGGCTAAATACCGCCATAAAGTTAAGTGTTAGGGACGATGTATCCCTAATTTAACACCGTAGGGATAGTCTGTATGTGAAAACGGGCTTTTTCAAACTTTGTTTGAGAATAAAAAAAATGGAACAACACAGCAATTGAACCGTACAAAACTCCATTGAAACTGACACTAATGCAATCCTTTTAGGCAGTAGCTGCGGCACCTTAATTTGCTACCAGGAGAATCCTGTTTGCAGAGAATTTGCTTCTTAACCCGCTTACTTAAGTAACCTGGATCAGGATCGGGTCGGAAAAACCTGACTAAGCTCCTAGTCCAATTATAAGAAACCGCTCACTCCGATGATAAACGGTGGCATGAAAACATACTGTACTGCTGTGTCTTTGGGTTTTCACCATCTGCAGAGCTTCAGACTCACACAGCGTTATGAATTGGCTGGCATCGACACGATGCACCCCCCCCCCCACACACACACAACTCCCTGACTTAATTAAGACAAGTGTAACTCTCACAGCAAGTGATGTACACTACAAGTAGGTGTGCGCGAGTGGGTTGGCATTACAGGCTCCGTGATGCCGCACATCATGGCAAATGAGGCGGGGGACATCCAAGCCTTCTACATCTGTAAACTCAAACACCACCTCTCTCTCTCTCCCAGCAGCCCTGACAGGCCTGCTGGTATATTTATGATCCCGGTCCTGGCACCATCAGCACATTTCCGGGGCGGGCTGCATCTCCAGCAGCTACAACCTGGTGCTCTGACAAACGTCCAGGATTCATTAGACTGAAAATTATAATGGCCTGTAACATTAGTTGTGAAATTAGTTCGAAGCGTCGAGAAGATGGCACAGGGATCCTCTTTTCCCATGTATTACAGCTAACACAGTGTTGCTCATTCATAGACAAGGGGATTGCAGGCTGGTGGTGAGAATGTTGTGGTAATTGGTTTATTCATGGCGACACTCATTTGCTTGCCGAGAAATGATCGTATGAAGCAGCTCTGAAGGTGCATTAATCAATACTTTTATATTGAAATGGATCAAACGGCTACGTGTAATGTGAGAGACTGGTGACAAACCCACAGGGAGTTATCATTCGACGCTGCAGTTCGCCTCTGGTCTCATGGCTTTGGTTCTCATCAGACTGGTTTACAGCTGCAGCAGGCAGCCCCCCCCCCCCCAACTGTATGATACCTGCCCAGCCTGAACATCGGAAGACAAACTTTGCAACTAGCAAGTGAACATAAAGGAGCATATAGCGCGGTAATAAGCCAGTTACTATGCCGTAAATTCTCATATGAAAGCTGGATCCAAATAACGTCCCAGAACAAGAAGATGGGGTTTAATTACTTTTAGACTACAACAACGGCTGGAGCTCGGACTGGATTATGACTGGCTGACTGGGCCGCTTCGTCGACAGCTGAGAGTGGCTGGTGGGTGGGGTAACGGGAATGGGAGATAGAGCTGAAAGAGCAGGCCATGGAGGAGTGTTTTTCAAGTAATAATTAGGGATCCTAATGTGGACTGCGTGGTTTCAAAGCTACTAGAAAATCAGGATAATGAGGCTCAATAGTGTTATCATAGTATTTGCATTTGCCAGTATGGTATATATATATATGGTGTTGGTTTCCTTTGTAGCATACAGCAGGTTGAATATTCATACGGTAACTCTGTTATAGATGCCGAAGAAGGATGTATTGGCTCATTAATGGTAGAAAAAACCCTCAGAAATCTGTTTGACTTTGTGAAACTCCTACTTCTCTATCAACAGCTATGGAATGGTTCTCGCGCTAACAGGGATTCAGTTTTGTGGAAGGGAGTACTGAGAACTCGCGACGAACACGGGGTGACATTTTGAATTAGGGTCTGTTTCGTCAGCTGGCACTTGTCAGAGTGTGGGGAAGAAAAGTCACAAAAAAAAACCCCACAAGTTCCTCTGATGGTACTTCACCTTCCCTGAATGTGACAAGTGGCCTTGCTGAAGAGAAAGAGCGCGAAGGAACTCAAAATGTCACGACACTTCTAAAGCAAAGAAGCGCGGGGTTTTGCTCAAACGTAGAGAGTGTTCTCTGTCAGCCTGCCCCGGGAAAAGAAAGGTTAAAAATGAGACACAGCCTTGAGTCCTGGTAATGTACGGGGCCCGTCCAGTTTCATTCTGCCTAGTGTCTTATAGCCTCGGCCCTCGCCATCCGTCAGCCGTGACCTGCTGGTGGCATGGACGAGGCACCACGCCAAAGACTGCAAGAGGGTGGTGGGCGGTAGGCTGGAGACACCGGAGGAGAGGAAAGGAAAGGAAAGGAAAGGGAAGAAGAGGGATGAGTGGGCAGTGGAAGAGGGGAGTGGGGAGGATGGAGCAGTGAGAAAAGAGGACAGAACACAGTGCAGATGTAATCCCCCCCCCCGACCCATAAAGCCTCCGGCTCTCACCAATCTGTTGACTCTGAGAGGTTTTCACATTTACATGAACTAAACCCCGAAGAAGGCTCCAGGGTCTAACACATGCGCTACAGTGAACTTTGTCATTGCTAAAGGTTGTTCAAGTAACTACTGCAACAGAACGCCACGTCATCTTAAGCCTTACTGCTTTTCCTCTTCCACATGTATTATTAAAACACAATTACCATGAGGCATTGTTGACATAGCCACTCTTAATTAATTTTGTCATTTCAATAGATAAGTAATTTGACGCCGACAACAACAAATAACGTTAAATAAATACCCCTCAGTGTTCGGTAAAAAGTAGTTGTAGCTGGAAACAGGAAGTGCGTCCATAGCGTATGTGCTTCATTTGGAAACAACCAGTTTATTAAGGTTATTCATTGTGTAAGAAAATGCGTTCCGTAAATGATAATGATATAATGGAAGTACTTTCAACATGGACTGTAAATGTTTATCATCATACACACAATGACAGGAACACGGGTTCTGACACCCGACGGCTCCAAACAAAGAATCAGGTTGTGGGCGGGGACGTAGCCAGGACTTACTATTTTTTATAATACATTTAATTTACATGGAATTGATCATTTTACTGTTGAGTTGTGTTTTTTGTTAAATGCCCCTACATGATGGCCTAAATGTTTCAAAGCCGTCCTTATTCTGCCATTAATATACAATAATTCTGGTGGAAAACCACTGAATGCCTTTATTTCGCTGAAACTGAATTGAATGTGATGCATGGCTACACAGAAGTCATAACAGAATTTTATAGCAATAAACAACAACAATAATAACAAGAGTAAAATCAATATTTAAAAAAAAAAAAGAAGCAGAATCCACCGTGCGTTGTGTCCTCAGTGGTGACTACGGCCCTGGTTTTCGAGTCAGGCTTGGGCCCCTTTTGTTGGCTATTTTCCAAAGCAGTTTATTAAGGAATGCCTCTCTCCGACTGTGCCAACTGTGTGTCATGTGTTGCGAGTAAATACACGATGCCCAGCGGGGAGAGGGAAGAGGCAGAGATAGTCAAAGTGTTGTGTTAGCATTGTGAGCTAATGTTCAGTGAGGCACTCTGGATGAAGCAAAAATAAAGCCTTGGTTTTCTCGGGTCAGGGTTCAGGTCTCATACTTGACAGTTTTAGTCAGGAAGAGGGGTTTAAAGGTTTAAAGAAGTGGGTACAGGTTCCAGGGTTCAGGGTTTAGGCCTGAGCAGAACTCTAGGCAAAGGTGGTGCAGCACCCCCTACTGTCAGACGTGATAAAATCAGCAACATCTGCCTGTGTGCTTGTGGCAGGAAAGAGCTTTTATTTTGGACTTCTTTATCTATTTGTGAACAAATTGTCTAGAGAAAGACTTCAGAGCTGAATTTAATCATGGCACATGTCTTTTTCCAAGAGTCCAGTTAAATGGAGGTGACCACGGAGGAGCATCACTCCGGTCAGTTCTCATTACCGATCATCCTCTGTCCCCAATCCCCACGGATTCAGTGAAGGCAGCAGTGTTAACTGAGGCGGACCTGAGCTGCGCGTAGTTTCCAAGCAACATGGATGAAGCATCTCTACGCCTACATCAGAGGACGCCGAGTGACCTTACCAAACATGAAAGGCTCTGCATGGTTTGTGAAAGTGGAGTGTTTATGTCAAGCTTGCAAAAAAAGGGGGGGGGGGGCTCTTCAATGAGGTGGAAAATGTGGTCTGTTTACCTGCTGTGACTACTGCACCCTCAGAGAAGAAAACATGGCTCGGCGACACTCTGTCAGAGGAGATTAACTCATCTGTCCATAATGACATTTTGGATGGTACTAACATTCAGGCTGTCACGAGTATATCAGCATCACTCCGGAGCAGACATCCACCTACTGCTGCTGCTCAGTGATTGTTTACAGACTCCTTGTTCTTTAAGATGTGCTCAATCTTGCAAGAGTCACATTAAGGCTGAACTATTTTAGCAGCTATTATACCCTGCTGTGGCTGCTCAGGAGTAGAACAATGTTGGACTGTTTCCACACATTTATTTTGGCTGTTTTTCATTCGTTCAACAAACATGTTGGACCAGATAGTTGCCGACCTGCGGATCGTGACTCCGAAAATAGGTCACAGGATAAATCAAGGTCGCGTGGACTCGACGGGACGACGCCATTGACCGAAGGGTAACTTGGTCAGAGATCTAGTAGGTCGAGCCACTCCGGATCGAGTTCCTGATCCTGTTTGCAACATCCTCACCGGCCTTTTCCGCTGGGATCTGTCAGAGAGTATGCAGACCTGGTAGACAAGTGATGGTGAGGACGGCGTGCACAAAGTGAGCTCATTGAGGTTGGCTGCGGAGGCATTGCTGGCCAGTTACTATGCAGAGCCTTCAAGCAATCAGGAACATTACTGATGCTGCAAAAAACAAGGTGCCAAGATTGCTGTGGATCAAGAGGGACGACCCATGAACCACCCACGCTACTTGGACACAAGTCCAACCCTGGCTGGGCCTCCCGAAAAAACCTGATGACCCCCCCCTCACTATGATGACGACGATGTGTGCAAGTGCATCGCAAAATGTCTGAAAGACCAACTATTCATTTCTTGGGATAGATTTTCTTGGATTGTTTTATCTCTTTGAGCCCCCAAAAAGCATTCAAATGACACGATATGACAGCAGCTGGAAATACTCTTCAGCGGAACTGCTCCCGCCCGAAACCTGTGACAAGCGGTTGCAAGGAGACACTGTATTTTAAGGCGTCAAAAAAACCAAAAAGCCTGGGGACCGTCGGCGCAAACCACTCAAAGGCTGCGCATTTTTGTTAATCGCTAATATACACTAAGAGCGTCTCTCAGCACTCCCAGTCCCAATCGCCGTCCATCACCCCTGACAAAGTCAGGAAGATAAGCTGACAAACACACAGCGCACAGACACACATGTATCACCTCGTGTCTGAGTAGCCCTCTGCGTCCTCCCTCTCCAGCCCCCTGTTCTCCTTCGGTGACATGACACCCTGCCTTGGATTGCCAGGCAAGCTCTCATTCTATCAATCAGCTGTAATGCCTTCAAGACAAACCCTGTCTGCTCAGCGTCTCGCTGGCTTCGGTCTCCCCTCTCGCTTCTCCTTTTCTCGCCTCTGACTTTCTTCCCCGCTATGCCAGCTCTGTGTCAACACGAAGCTCGTCTTCCTCCCTCTCCTCTTTCGTCTTAGCGCTTCATCTGCCTTGCCTCTCTCTTCACCTCCTCTCTCCGGTTTCCTTCCGCCTTCTGGAGAAAAATACTTAAGACATGAATACACATATAAAAAGAACTGTTTGTTGGCATACGTGTCGTTGTGCGGGAGCGGCAGTCCTCTTTGGCCCTCTGCTTGATGAATCAGCTCCGTGCCTACAGGTATGTCGGCATTGTAAAATAAACAGGTATTCACGTGCGAGTGCAAATCTAATTCAACATCAAGGTTTGTCTGCGTTAGTATATATAGAAGCTATGGAAGTATGATTAAGATTGGATTCACACAATCAGAAAGCTGTGAGTGCCACCCGTTGTACGTATCTTCAGAAAATCTCTCTGCGGCAGCAGAGTGCCTGAATGCTGCTAACTTTACCTCATCTGCGCTGGAGGTAGCTATTATGGCTAATTAACCTCTTTTGCCCCTTCTCCAGAGAGGGGGCCCTGGAGGAAGAGGAGTAGGCCCAGCAGAGAACAACCTGGCCGGGGCAGATGGCAACTCACAACCCCCTGGGGGAACGGGTGTGTGTGTGTGAGAGAAAAAGCACTACCCACGTAATTTACGAAGAGATGGCTGATGGTGATTAAACGGATCTTTTTCACACTCGTTATTTAAGATTTTATTACAATGACAATGCAAACACCTTGTAGCTCTGATTGGCAGCTTGCTTCCACATTTTTGTTCTTCCCAAATGAAGTGACAAAGATGAGGAGAAGAAACAGACAGGAGGCAACAGGGGTTATGGGAAAAGTGGTCTTGCAAAGGGGAATATGGGGTGAAGTGACTGTTAGAGATCTTTCCATACAGTTCAAAACATGGCAGCTTCCCCCTTTTTACCAATGTTACAAATGCATGAACAGGACTGCTGCTTTTTGGCAACACTTTGGCGTCAGTGTAACAAACTACCTTGTCGGGTATTAAATTGAGGATTAGATTTGTCCATATGGCCCAGCCCTAGTTTCACACAGTTTTTTCCCCTCATCTGACTCTTTGTCACCATTTCCAGCTGGTATTAAAGCAAGTTACTGGTCATACCAGACCCAGTAAGGCTGTGGCAACAAAACCCTTGCATGTACTGAATTGAGCGTCTTTCGTTGCAAATGAAACTCTTCATTTGTAAGTGAATGATTATGTTATTTCTATTTCTTTCGAAAGGTACATAGTCTGGCTTTAATATGCTATCTGTACCTGGATATATTATATGACATATTATCACAGGCATTTACATGCATTTACTGCTGGTGCTGACGGACATTCTTGTTATCTTGATTCCACACACATTGTTAACGGACCTCAGTAAAGCACATTAGGCAACAAACGCGGCACAAAGTGGGTCAAGGAGAATGTGGGATGCTCTCGAGGGGCCGTTACGACATGCAAGGTAAGGGTCACCGAGCTTTTCAGTAGCCATGCCAACTTGGTTAACTTATTACACAGTAGCGGTAATGGAGTGCCATGCTGGCACTAGCGCTAGCTTGGTTGCCCCTATTGGTTACGTGACCTCCTTTTTGCGCATCACAGTTGCCTCTCGAGTCTTTTCCGAAACGGTTTTGCTACATGGGTTCCAAATGCAATGTGTTGTGCATGCATTTTTCTGCATTACTGTGCAGTTTTTTTTTCATATCAAGATATCCTCACTAGTTATCCCGATTCAGGTTGCGGATCCTCACCAAAAAAAAAAAATCCAGACGCAGCTCGCATTAACACCAGGCGAAAACGGGGTCTTTAGCTCTATTTCTTTTCATTTTAAAGGCAGGCCTACCGGACACACCGACATTCCCACACAAGCTGCAGCTGAAAACCAAATGGAGCTGTGTGCTGCACAATTGTTGGTGATTCATGTGGTCCTATATATAGTCCAGACAACAACCTGAGGGCATATGCTGAGAGAATTGCTGGGATCTGAAGAGGAACTGAGTGGTTTGTGCAACACAACGGGGACACGAAGGCGACCCAAGATCTTTTTTTTACTGGAGCAACAAACATTTAGAACATCACAAAGAGCTGTCTGTTTCATGAAGAAGCAATTGTGTTAAGACACGCCATGTTTTTCTATGTCTGTGTGTGTGTGTGTGTGTGTTGGGGGGCTTTACTCATTACCCAGTCGCAAACCTCATTAGGTTTGTCCACACACACTTACATACACACAAAGTGAGTGATGTAGTTGTGGGTAGATTACCAAAGGCAGGTGGTACATGGAGAGTGCATATTTATACAGACTACACATGTTTGAGATCCAGCAAGTAAGCCTGTGTGTGCATCTGGGGATTGTATCTGAACAGGTGTGTGTGTGTGTGTGTGTGTACTGTATGCGTGTTACAACAGTAATCCAGAGTTGGTTTAGCTCTGAGAGTCCCAGTCAGGGACAGAGTGATAAATCATGATAAGAGTGTCTCTGCTTCTTGACTTCATTTGAAGAAAGGACAGCCCGGGCACATCATTCATATTTTCCGTAAATGAAAATCGACATGTCATCCCTCTGACACAACCTGAGGCTCGCCTTGGTTGCTGAGTGGTTTCTAAGTGTTTGCTTGACACGACGGTCTTCTTCCAAATTTGTCTCTCAGCTGCCTCTAAAAGGCAGGGGGGGGGGGGGGGGAGAAAAAACAAACAAGCCCTGAGACATCCACCTATAAAGCAACATCGGTGCTACTCAAGCAGAAACGACCTGGGAGCCAAACATGCACGTAGAGGGGTTAGCCACATTTCATCTAAAAACGACCCACGTCTCAGAAGCCCGAAGAAAGACAAGCCAGAGATAGGTCAGCGCCACGCGGCGTTTGCGCAGCAGCAGATACCAACACCAGCACCGACACCGTTTTGCTGTTTGCTACAAAATGCTTCTGTAGATTCTGATGAACCTGCCAACCCTAAACTCTTTCTAAAGATACAGAAGGTAAAGACGAAACCGAACTCTCTTAACTGCCTCGAAGGCAAGCAAACAAAGTCACCTTCGTTAGCATCAGCATCTATCTAATCTGGTTGCATCACTCGCTGCTAATTAGTGTTAATGCTCTAAATTGCACTAACATTATCTTTTTTTCCTTTTTTTTTGCAGCGAGCAGGAGCCATCTGCCCTGCCACTGATCCTCAGGTAAGCGGTAAACCCCCACCCCCCCCCAAAAAAACCCCCCAATATGCTTAAAACAACAAAAACAAACCCAAAAAACAGGGAATTTAACAGTATTTATTCGCAGAATATTCATCAGCTCATTTTCTCCCAATTATTTTCTTCTCTTTCTACTGGCAGGAAATCATGCGGCGCTGCGGAGAGAGCCTTGTTTACTCCTCTGGCAGCACGACAACTTCTTGATACTTGAGAAGAAGGTGCAGAACTCCCAGAAAATTGGTCCAACAGAAGAACTAGGAGAATTTCCTGTTCAAAAGCGGTCTCAAATTAAAAGGGTGAGCCGCAGACAAAACGGCAGTTGACCCCCAAAATTGACATCCACATTCATCAAAGCTCAATAAGCTTTTCCTTTTCTTTTTTTTTAGCAATGTAGTGCTGCGTCTTGATGCCAACAACTGCCGCTAGCTGCTCAACAACAGATACAGTGCATCCGGAAAGTATTCACGGCGCTTCACTTTTTCCACATTTTGTTATGTTACACCCTTATTCCAAAATGGATTAAATTAATTTTTTTCCTCAAAATTCTACACACAACACCCCATAATGACAATGTGAAAAAAGTTTTTTTGAAATTTTTGCAAATTTATTAAAAATAAAAAACTAAGAAATCACATGTAGATAAGTATTCACAGCCTTTGCCATGAAGCTCAAAATTGAGCTCAGGTGCATCCTGTTTCCACTGATCATCCTTGAGATGTTTCTGCAGCTTAATTGGAGTCCACCTGTGTTAAATTCAGTTGATTGGACATGATTTGGAAAGGCACACACCTGTCTATATAAGGTCCCACAGTTGACAGTGCATGTCAGAGCACAAACCAAGCATGAAGTCAAAGGAATTGTCTGTAGACCTCCGAGACAGGATTGTCTCGAGGCACAGATCTGGGGAAGGTTACAGAAAAATTTCTGCTGCTTTGAAGGTCCCAATGAGCACAGTGGCCTCCATCATCCGTAAGTGGAAGAAGTTCGGAACCACCAGGACTCTTCCTAGAGCTGGCCGGCCATCTAAACTGAGTAATCGGGGGAGAAGGGCCTTAGTCAGGGAGGTGACCAAGAACCCGATGGTCACTCTGTCAGAGCTCCAGAGTTCCTCTGTGGAGAGAGGAGAACCTTCCAGAAGGACAACCATCTCTGCAGCAATCCACCAATCAGGCCTGTATGGTAGAGTGGCCAGACGGAAGCCACTCCTTAGTAAAAGGCACATAGCAGCCCGCCTGGAGTTTGCCAACAGGCACCTGAAGGACTCTCAGACCATGAGAAACAAAATTCTCTGGTCTGATGAGACAAAGATTGAACTCTTTGGTGTGAATGCCAGGCGTCACGTTTGGAGGAAGCATGGTGGTGGCAGCATCATGCTGTGGGGATGTTTTTCAGCGGCAGGAACTGGGAGACTAGTCAGGATAGAGGGAAAGATGAATGCAGCAAAGTACAGAGACATCCTGGATGAAAACCTGCTCCAGAGCGCTCTTGACCTCAGACTGGGGCGACGGTTTATCTTTCAGCAGGACAACGACCCTAAGCACACAGCCAAGATATCAAAGGAGTGGCTTCAGGACAACTCTGTGAATGTCCTTGAGTGGCCCAGCCAGAGCCCAGACTTGAATCCGATTGAACATCTCTGGAGAGATCTGAAAATGGCTGTGCACCGACGCTTCCCATCCAACCTGATGGAGCTTGAGAGGTGCTGCAAAGAGGAATGGGTGAAACTGCCCAAAGATAGGTGTGCCAAGCTTGTGGCATCATATTCAAAAAGACTTGAGGCTGTAATTGCTGCCAAAGGTGCATCAACAAAGTATTGAGCAAAGGCTGTGAATACTTATGTACATGTGATTTCTCAGGTTTTTTATTTTTAATAAATTTGCAAAAATCTCAAAAAAACTTTTTTCACGTTGTCATTATGGGGTGTTGTGTGTAGAATTTTGAGGAAAAAAATGAATTTAATCCATTTTGGTATAAGGCTGCAACATAACAAAATGTGGAAAAAGTGAAGCGCTGTGAATACTTTCCGGATGCACTGTATGGTCCTCCTGTTTAGACATTTTGGGAAATACACACTCTCTTGCCAAGAGTTAGACCAGAAACCTGATAGCACTCAGGTCTATAATATCCGTCCATTATATATATATGGAGCTGGCGCCACTAGACAGTTAGCTTATCTTAGCATAAAGACGACAGGCAGGGGGAAACAACTAGCCTGGCTAGGTGAAAACAAATCTGCCTGCCAGCACAGCTAACTAGTTAGCACCTCGTATCTCATTTGATTTATCCGTACTATAACTGCAATGTTAAAACCACATGCTTTTTTTGGGGGTAGGGGTGGGGGTGGGGGTTACGTGCTGGACAATTTCATGGCTTCAGTGACTTCCATCCTAGAGACTTGTTGTCGCCAGAGACTCCAGGAAGTCCCTGCTGGCTCTTTGACTGCTAAATGCCCCGCTATGTTCCCCAGCTAGCTGCTAGCTTCGTCTGTCGGCAGGTAGCGTGCAGTGGGTTTATCAGAGCCTTGAGCGGACCCTTTCACTTTACACATAGTAATCTGATACATTGTTCATGTTAAAAAAAAAAAAAGAAAAATGGTTGGAGCAGCTTTAACTGTACCGTAGTTGCCATACACAGATATTGTGGCAGGGAGTCACTTTAAAAGGGTGGCAACGGACGTCATAATAAAGGTTGTTTGATGTCATCTGTGGTTTTGCAGACTCGCTAAATATCAATGTCCTTCTCTGGCGGCGGGGTTGGCTGTATCCACCTCTTTCCTCTTTACAGATTCAGCTAGATTCAAGGCTGCACTCGGAGCACGCAAGAAGAAGTGCCATCTGAAGTCAATTTGGGGAAATTTAATTCCCTCTCACCCCACGCACATCAGCGAGTCACCCTGAGCCGGACAGCCGGGCCACGAGGCTGTGTTTTAATCGGGGCTGAATGCGCCGCACAGTCTTGTCATCCCCTCCATTTACGTCCATTTCGCACCATGCCATGTCATAAATATCATAAAAAACATGGTTTGATAGAAAACTGAAAAGCACAACTGCTGTGCATGTAGTCAATGCAGAACTACATTGATATTTGGTGGAATACCAGGGTGCTTACATGAATGTTTCTACATGAAAGGTAATGAAAGGCTATCCTTATTCACACATAGCAGTTTTATATTTAACAAAATGTGCTGTTTTCATCAGGACGGCTGTACTAGATGCAAATTCTGGCTAGTATTGCCACTATAGTATACATAATAAATCCCTTTTCCCTGCTCCTGACGTACCCCCCCCCACACACACACACACAGAAGCTGCTTTAAGCCAGTCACATTAGACTCATCACGACTGAAGATCAGTGAAGAGTATTATATTTAGAGAACACGAGATATTCCCTCATTTGGTATTTTGGATGACAGTGGCGGCGGGCTCCGCCTGGCTCTGAAAATCTCCCATGTGTGTCGCCGTAAACTGGTCTGACATCTGGTGGGGGCGCGGAGGCCGTAGCGCGTGACGAGTGCGTGCGCGGGTCACAAGCCAGTCCCGTCTGAGGAGGAAACTGGTGGGAGAAGCGGCGCCTCCTCTCCCCATCTGTCCTGAGGCTTTTAGAGGCTCATTCCCACTCCTAAGTGACCTCAGCGCCTCTTAATGAAGTGGATTTCTCTTCACTTGAAAAATTTGAGTTGGGTCGCAGTTCGGGGCATGAGCAAACTTTGCCACTCGCCCGCAGTACACTGCGAAATGACATGTCAATTAATTCTTGGGGAAAGAGCTGTGAAAACGGATGATTGCTCAGGAAAGTTGTTTTTTCTTCGGTCTGTGTGTGCCTGTAAGAGTGTGTGTGTGTGTGTGTGTGTGTGTGTGTGATTGCCGTATTTTTCCACTGAAAGAGCACTCACTTTACTGCAGTGCACACTCAGTCTGTGACAACGACAGAAGTGATGAGAAAACATGAATGAAAAATGCAGGCAAAGAGGGCTGCCGGAGGTGGGGGGGGGTAGAGAGCGAGAGAGAGAGAGATACTGGGTCAGCACTGGTTTATCTGCAGAGGGATTAAGATTACGGTCAGTAATCTGGAATGCACAGATGGGTGAACGGTCCACACACACAGACACACATATTCATGAACAGATGCAAAGCCAAGGTCAGAGGCACAGAGCAGCACATCTCTGGGATTTCAACCATCGCACTTCCAGCAATGTATCGCGTGATTTTGGACTCTGAATTCGTTCCAAGCCATTATTCATGAGAGGATACCTTCATCTGTTGCAAGAAGCCCTTTCTCCCCTGCCATGGGAGGAAAGCACGGGCGCATGGGCGTAATTACCGCATTTCAAAACCCCCATTTTTGTTCCACTTCAGGTTGATTTTCCGACCAGAGTGTCTCTGAAAACAGTTGCCTTACTGTCAGACGCCCGGAGCCGATAACAATTGTTGATAGACTCATCTAGAGTTGCCTTTAGTTATTACCGTGTACCCGCAGCAGTTCATCATTAGTAGTAATTTTGGCAGACTTTTTTCACCCCGGATTTTGTCTCCCAGGCAACACACGACACTACTCAGGACCGAAAAAAGTACGGCATCTCCTTCTAAAGATCCTTTAGCTGTTCTTCTTCACAGACAATTCTCCTAAAATAATGCAAAGCCAATGCAGCAATAGGAAACAGTAAATAGCAGTGATTTACTTTCAAACATTTTTATATAAAATAACAAAATCATAAAGTCTCAGGTCTCTATCAAGGACATTAAAGGCGATCATTGGGTTAACGTGACTTGTTTTTGTTACACTACCATTGTTATGGAAAGCATGATAACCAGTGGAATCATAGTTTATTATCTGTTAAATGATATAAATGAAAAAAACATTTACATCGTTTTTTCATCTTTTTTCATTGAAGACTTCATTGCGCCCCCCTCCCAACATTAACGATGGCTTACGGCTTACCACCTGAAGGAAATGCAGAGGAGCACTACACTTCAATTAAAATCGTGTGGGATATTTTTGCAACAACGATATCCACCATGTAGCTGCTTGGCTGTTTAGCCCACTCATCAGCTGTTGTGCTCTTCTCACATGAACGCTGGCGCTCCTCGTTTCTGCTGGAGCTGAATGGACTGCTTTTATCCAAAGCACTTCATAACATGCCTCCCATGTACCCATTCACACACACACACACACGCCGATTGGCAGCGGGCCACCATGCATGCACTGGCTCGACCATCGGCACAATTTGGGGCTCATTGTCTTGCTCCGCAACACTTCAGTGTCCGAACAGCAGGCAGAGCGGGGACGACCCGCTGAGCCGCAGCAAGGCGCGGCCACACCGGCGTTTAGAACGGGAGAAAGGTTGGTGGATTTGCTCGCGTGGGCGAAGTGACTCCGCGCTAATCTTTGGCATCAAGTTCAACTTTGGCATGCTAATTTGCGCCGCTGATCAATAGCAAACCGCCTCGACAGCGCGAGATCTTCGAGGGAACGGCGTGCTGGAGAAGCTCATTAGTCGCGTTGCAGATAATCAGGGTGTTTAGCCTCCCCAAATGAATTGTGAAAACATAAAGCTCAGTTAGCAACCAAGCAAACTGACAGTTTGAAAGGTAGTTAGAGCTATTGTGACAAGGGCGACCATAATTTCAACACCACGGACACCATGAACGCAGCATTTTTTCGTTGCCGGGGACTTTACAAAGGAAGGAGGAAGCCTCCTGGAGCTCTTTAGAGGAGACCGACTTTCTCTTCGGCATGACAGCTAACCGTTAGCATGCTGACAGGTTCTGTCATCGCCTGTGGCTCACGGCCTAGCAACAGCCTTGACGTCTTTGTAAGCGCTGAAAACAAGTATAATGTTGTTTTATTATTTCAGTTGTGGTGAAAACCGGGACAATTTAGGGTTTTACAGATATCTGTCAGGACACCGCGCTTCAAACCCAGGACAATCCCGGACAAACCGGGACATCTGGTCACCGTAATTGTGACTGACCGGAACGAGCATGTTCCTGGCCAGCTAGCGCGTTAGCGATGCTCTCGCCAACTTCGTTTAGTCACGACATGTCATCAAGCTTCTAGAAACACATATGGGTGAAAATAAATATGTTCATATCCTTATGACACCTGATTATATCAAATTTAAGTTTATACCGGTATTGTGGTGATTACCCACAGCTATTACCAATTACCACAACTTGATTATTACGTCTAAAGCTCTGCTAGTGGCGCCTTTAGGTGTGCACACGACCTCACCAAAAGTGTGAAATACTTTGCCATTTTCAGAGCTGAACCAGTAGTGTGGCTAAAATATACGTAATGGAAGTACGTTGACCAGAAACCTGATTGGAAAAGGGGCTCAAACGGAAGCTCTTTATCCTCTCCAGATAAAGACTGTGCTCGACAGATTCCACAGCAACCTGTCCATTAGATGTTGATATATCTCAAGTGCGCAAGTGGGAAACTCTTGCTTCACTGTGGCTCGAGAGGAAAAGCTCAAGCCGCATCACCATCGCTAGGCCGGAAGTCGCTGCTCTTATGATTCACGTTGCCATCTCCAGGACGCTGCAACCTCAAAGCCCCTTTCACTGACGGACACTGTAATCTGCTTACCACGTTATTTGAGGTGACTCATTAAACTGTAGATAGATTACAGCACATTTCCCAATTTCAAAGCAGACCCTTGTAAATCCATGACGTTTAATCTGTGCTCCCTCTACCTTGGGCGGACGCCTCAACTGTGTCGGTGAACCATGTTCTGTGCAGTCACTGGAAAGCACTGCAGCCATGTGAAAACCAACAAATCCAAAACAGGAATGTTATTGACAATCTGAGACCAAGACTATTTTTTTCCTGCTGTTATTCCTGAATGATTTGAATCGGGGGATCTTAATTCCGTAGTCTTTTTTTTTTCTTTTCTTGTTGACTTATTATACTATCAGTCTTTGCTCTGTGTCTCCCTGTAGAGTGATGTGTGCACAATAACAATGCAATGGCAATAACAAATAAAATATGGATTAGTGTCAGATATCACATCCCTCTCCTACCGTATATATATACGATACAGATATTGATAGAAGAATATCAAAAGGCAGGCCCAGGAGAAATGAAACACCAGAGCATCCAATATCGCCGGAGTCCTTTTTCATTAGCCAGTCACACCGAGAACACTCTTCACCTAGAGGAAGCTCAACCTTTGTTATTGTCGCTCTTTGTTCTTCTGCCCCCATCTCTGTCCTTTATTCTCTCTCTCATACCTGGCATTTTTTTTCTGCCAGCACTGTTCGTCTTAAACCAGAAGCTGCCCAGAATCAGGATCAGGATCAGCTTCACTGGCCAGGTATGTGTACACAAACCGAGGAATTTGACTCAATTTGTCAAGTTTGTCGTTGCTCTCAATGTACATACACAGAAACGGACATACATGCAGCTAAAAACAAGGAGAATAAGCTCAACAAGGTAAACATAAACATTAAACTACTACGTACAAAAAAGTATGAATCTATATCCTACCTATACACACACACACACACACACACACACACACATATATGCATGTCTGGTCGTTTGTGGCGAACAGTGCTCTGTAGCGCCTACCAGAGGGGAGTAGTTGGAACAGGTCGTGTCCAGGGGTGTGATAGCTCTGCAGTGACGTCTCCTGCCAGTCAGTATCTACTTATAATATTTTAAAGCGGCACTAATTATTATTTCATGTGGCCCGAATCGCCAACTTGAAAGGTGCCGCTGGTAGAGACAGATCTACAGAGATATTGTCACCCAACTCTGCGGTTCCACTCGGCCCTACAAAGCTTCACAGCGCCTTCCAGCGGCCCACAACTTTGCGGTTTCGGTTGAGTTGGTCGCCCTTGTTTCCAGCCAGCGGGGGCAGGCTGCTTTACGAACAAACAGCTTTGATGCGGCAGGAAACAGACAAAGTTCGCGACTGGCTGGTGAAGGTAGCGGAGCATTTGGCAGCTAAAGAAGCTGAAGTCCAAATACAGTAAATGCTAATGTTACTTTATATCTGCTGGATTTTTATGCGTGCTGTGGAGGTCCATCCCCAAGCCACCGAACAAGATTAATGCAGCTTTAAAGTCTACTTTCTTTCACGCCCAAACCTTTTCACTCGAAATTAAAATGGTTTACAACATGATGAAGACTACAGTGCTGCTTTTTGACCATGAGACACTACAACATTATTGGAATTCAGTAAATACTGAACACATTCATATACACTTCTATCTACTAATCTTGGGTTAACACACAAGTCATTAGAATCAATTCAAGGTTGTGCTCTTCCCATGGACAATCAGTACGACACTGATCAATTCTACACTGAATATTTAATCAGTTGACAGAGTGATGGCAATGTTGACCTGTAATACACCACGATTAATATACGGTATTGATCTAATCTTATCAGTGACCATGAAATAGATATACACGTGGGCATCCGTTTTTTTTTGTTTTTTTTTAACACAGCAACATAACCTATCATGTGATATTTTTGTGTGTGTGTGTGTGTATGTGTGTGTGTGTGTGTGTGTGTGTGTGTGAGAAGACTTCATCCCATTCAGCCAGATCCGCGCTTCATATTCCAGCAAACATGTCCTCTTCAATTTTCCCTCTCCAGCATGTCCCCCCGTCATATCATACTCTCCGCCCTAATTTCTTCTGTCAGACCATCCTCTCACTCTCTTTATACCCCCCCCCCTCCCTCCCCCTCCTTTTTCTCCCTCAGCCTCCCCCCTATCTCATTCTTGTTTATCTCCAGCAAAGACGGATGCAGAGCTCCTGAGCCTTGCGAGGGTTCACCTCTGTTTCCTGTCAGGAGCCCCTTGAGTTATATGGAAACTGAAACATTGGCAGCTGACATACCATATACTCAGCACATCCAGCCGCCGAGAACTAATTCTTTACTATGGAGATGCGGAAAGCCTGGATAACATTCTCCGCGGCAGATTGCTTATATAATGCAACACTGAGACTAACGCAAACGGAGCTCAAAGTGATGTGATGCCGCACATTTCACTCGACTGTAGGAACAGCTGAGTTACCCCATGGAACACATTTAGATTCAAATATGGTGAATGAATCAAACTTTCAGAATGAATACACATCACTTATTACAAAAAAAAAAACCAAAACACCACATAACTACATACACAATACAACTATTCGCTCTCGGTTTAATTTGATTTCACTTTAGTTCAAATCGTTGGCCAGTTATGATGAAAATGCTGATAAACTGCCGGAAACGCCTGACAGTGTTTCGGCATCTGACTGACGACTCCTGTGACGGAAGTGTTGCTCGTCACTATAGCTTCTTGTGCTAACGTTAGCGTGATTCTGAATAAGCCGATAATACGTTTAAAATGATAATATTATGTGCTTAAAAGTTTAATTGGGATGTAGCGACAGCTCAGTCTCCTGCTGTTTGTCATTTACACACAACAACTACTTGCTACTCGCTAGCTTACGGTCTGAAATTGCAGTGAGGCGATCAACTAGATCGATTACGTAGGAAGAAATAGTCACTTTCTTGGTCTTTTAGGAACAACAGCGAGACACCGCCCTATCCTTATTCTTTTAAAACATTTAAATAATGGTTGCCGATGACATGCCGAAAGAGAGCATATTAAATCGGGCTGGGATTTTTCAATTAGCTAGAGCTGAGAGCCTTTGTTGGTCTTCTGTGAAAGCAACAGACGACCGAGGCTTTCCATTGCCACGGCACTTTAAAACACTGCCAGATGTGTATTTTAAACTGATTCTGGCGAGATTCTGTCCAATAATACTGGAACAAAAACAATCCTCCTTATAGTATTCTGTCTCAGTACAACCCCTTGCGGTTGCAAGTAGCAGCTGACACAACAACAAGACTAAAAAATTTAAACGGCAGCCTCATTTTGATCTGCTCGTGCAGCGCGGTGGTGAGAGGGGGGTCGTCGTCCGGTAAACTGCAGGGAAAATGTTCAATATCGCAGGAGGGATCAAACATCCCTTCCAGGCCCAGAGGACACAATTATATGCATCACATGATTCATAAGCAGCCAGGCTCTCTCTTCAGTAAAGACAGGGTAGGCAGGGTGTGTACTGTATGCAATGGCCATCCACTCATTTGTGGACACTAAGAATAAACTACAGTAAAATAAAAACTCAAGAAGGGTGTTTAAGGTAAGGCACCTCACTCTTTTATAGTGTGTTCATGACTTAACGTGAAGGGCAAATCAAAGCTTTACTGACTGATAGAGGTGCATGTTGGGGGTATTTCCGACTCGATGACAGCTGCCAGGTTCGACAGAGGTGGCAGACGAACGGCTTCGGGTGGGAAATGCAGAACCACAATCAGGTCATTTCATGTGAGCCGTTCACAGGCGAGTCTCCTTTCATGTTCCCCCGAAGCTGAAAAGCCCTTTGGCATGTTAAAGCCTGCACTGAGCCCGCTTCGTAAACGTGAAACGCTTGTCTTTATACAGTGCACTGCTGATTACGGGTTGAGTAGGGGGCATGTAGAGGAATTAACCGTGGACGTGACCAGTCGGCTGGCAGCCAAACAGAAAAAGAAAACAAAACATGACAATTGTGGACGTTTGCTGATGAAGATCGAGTCAACTGTAATTTTTTCGTTTTTTGGGTTTTTTTTCCAACAAGTTGCTTTACTTCTAAATACTGAAAATGTCACATCCCAGCTGCCCCTGCACCTTCCGACTGTTTTGAGGCAGGAAAGCCATCTACAGTAGATCTACACCACCAGCCCTGTGAGATCGCAATGCAGAACTATGCACGCAAGAAGAGGAAACCGCTGGACGGATGTATAAAATGGCGGGACAACAAGAGGATTTATCCTCTGCATGATGGCCTTTTCAGAATTTTTCATTGTCCTTGTCTAGCATCATCCCCCTTGGCTGAACTTTTATGAACTGGACGAGCGAAACTCTTGAAGTCAATCAAAGTCATCCGGATTCTTTCTCTGAGGGAACATAAACGTACGAACCAAAATGTTCCGGCTCGCCGACCGCAAACATTCTTGAGATATTCCACTGTGGACCTGGCCTTTATTTGATGGTGACTTTGTAGACACAGACAGGAAATACGGGAGGAGAGAGACTTGGCGGTCATGCGGTATGCATCTCAAACACCAGGCCCCTGGACACCCCTAAAAGCCAACAGTTCTAATGTGGCCACAAATTTGTCAAATAAATGGAACAGTAGCCTTTTACATCTTACCGGGTTGGACACGAGAAGAATGAAGTGTCTTTTAAATCAGTGTAGATAGCTGAGAGAACACTCCCGAGGATACGGCATACGTCAGTGTCAATGGAAGAACTCGCTCTCATCATGAATATCATCAACTTTTGAAACTTAAAGATTGTTTTCGAGAGATTTCCGCTTCACCTGACACTTTTACAGCTGTCCCGGAGAGCACAAAGCGAGCTATTCTGAGCACCCCACGTCACCTCATGTCTGTTTTCGCGGCTTTATGACGTCTTGGACTAGTGAAACAAGTCATGCATGTAGATGCGACAGGAGGATATCAGCCTGTCTGCGCAGCAGGGCTGAGAAACTACTGGAGCCCAGAGGAGGTTATCGAATCCGAGAATGCCAAATCAATACTGCTACAAAAAGTTCTTCACTAGGTGTTTTTGGGGGTAAACAAACTTCTCGAAGGTCTCAAAAGCACAGAGGAGCGCGCTTACAGTCGGGAGATGGGCCGCGTGTTTGACGTTGCCCCATCCATCAATTAAGACGCACAGCTGTTCATTTTCTCCGTCTATTTCAGCCCGAGCTGTACTACAGATCTGAGCGCTGTTTGAACACGATGCGTTGATCGCGGAATGAAATCCCGGGGCTCCCACTCATTCTCACTTGCCAGATCGTCGTCCGTTTGGCAAGTAAACTTACATCATCCTCACCCGCTTCTTGGCACTCATACGTTTCGGACGCAAACTTCAGTCACTTCAGTGATAATTGGCCCTAAACACAAAGCACAGCTCAGGCCGGTGGGAACGTCATCAGTTATATATGTTGATTTGACACACTGTACTTCTCTGTGACATCATCTAGTCTGGTCCATGCATTATCATTACATTATCCAATTTAACCTGTAGGCCAACAGATATATGAAATGCATGCCGTATACAATGAAATGCATACAAAAATACATTTGAAGTGGGATATATTACCAAGATATGCGTACAACTATAAATATATCCGAGACACATGCGATCATCATGTCATGCAAGTGCTGAATTAGGGTAGTGGCACCTTTTCTGATGCAATTCAGGCACTGGCCGTATCAGTAGAAGCTGCTGCTGTGACGTTGATGAGAAGATCATAACATCTCAGTCCATCTCAATCCTTACAATTCCTTGAAATGTCATTTCAAAGTATGATGACGATGACAGCCCCCCCCCCCCCCCCCCCCCCCCGCCTATACAGTATACAAAGGAAAAAAGACTGGCCCCAGAGTTGACCCGTGCCGCGATTCACAAGTTAAAAGTGCTGAAGGGGAGTTACTGTAGCCATGGAGATGAACTAAAACAATTCAGTTAGCCAAATATGATAACCCCCGCCGCCCCCCCCCCCCCCCCCCCCCCACAAAACTACTCAAGATATGCCAACCCATTGCTTTTTTTGTTTGTTAAATCAACATGCCAAATCCCGCTCTCGAGCCTTGTAACAGGAGAATGGAGCAGAATTTCCCCTCTGTGATAGTTTAAAAGTGAATGCGTGACTTTGAGGGGTGAAAAGGAATCTGAAAAGCTTTCCTCGAATTTCTCTTAAACAGGGATGTCTCAAGGCTCTATTCTGTGATCGTGGCGAAGCAGATTCGTTTGATCAGTCGGCTGGCGCCCCTTGAAGCGATGATCAGGAGCGCAGCCGGCTTGCTGCAGCAAGGAGAAGGAGAAACTCCGGAGGGTCTGACACGAGCAGGATTTGCTTAGAAAACTTTGGGGCTCTTTACGGCGGCGTCATATCATTCGGACCATTCGGAATTTAAATATGAATTCTTATGCAAACAATCCAGCTAATCCAGTTTCACCTGCTGATGGATCGCTTCATATGTCTAACTTAGGGATATTTAAATGGTGTAAAATACAAGACTAGCAGTGGGGCTCACCACTGTGGGACAATCCATAAAGACTCCCAAGTCAGACTAACAGGAGATTCACGCGTTATTATGACTTTCATTGTCATTACTGCGCCGACCATCGGCCGTGTTTCCAATTAATTGCCGAGCGAATTGCAAAAATACTGTGTCATGCCTAAGCATGAATAATGCATTGTGAGATTTTTGTGAGGTTTTCTTGTGTAACAGAAAGTGTGACAACACAAAAATAACAAAAAAACAAGAACCCTTTTTAAATAGGAGCAACGCTCCTCTGCCGGGGTCTCACTTTCAAACTTTCAGACATTTAAAAAACACAAAAAAAAACAAAAACAAACCCAAAATCATCCCACTGTGTGAAAGCAATCGGGGAAACTCCACGGATGGACTCCGCCTGTGCAGTTCATCTACATCTTCTTTATTTTCATAAGAAAGGGGACAATGTACACGTACGTTACCCAGCATGGATATTCATTTGTATGGAAAGAAGACACAGTGCAACGACACACTTCGCCAGATCAAACAACATTAGCATCCTCCAAGTCCCATTATTACCCCGCTGTCTCCGCAGCGTGAGATCCATCTGCGGGGGCAGACCAAACAACATGCAGATGAGCTCGGGCAGTGACCCGCGACGGCGTCGTATGAGAAGAGCGCATAATCGGCTGTGGGACACGAACGCTCGGACATCAAGGACATCAAGAGTCCGTCACGGGTGACCAACGGAGGAAAGCGAATTGCCTTTTAGATGATCTTGTTACGTTTTGAGGGTGGGGGGGGGGGGGGGTCCATGAGAAGCAGGACCAAGCAAACCAGTAGGTGTGTGCTGCTGGTGGAAGTTTGGGACAAACAGGTTTGCAGCTCATTTATTGCAACACCTGTCACCGCATGAGGCTGCTGCGAACGGACACGATTAGTCAAGAAGACGACACGTATAACAGCTCTTACACAACCAGCTGGGATCAGCTGCACTGAGGTCAGCCCGACAGAAGCGTCTGTTGTTTTAATTAACTGTTGTTAACGTCACACCCACGTGCATGCAGAGAATGTGTCTCCACCTCCACCTCCAACCTCTGCCACCAGCCTGCAGCCTCCTCCACCTGCAGATTCTGGCAAACAGCTGAGGTGTCAACATCCACCTCCAACCTCTGCCTCCAACCTGCAGATTCTGGCAGACAGCTGAGGCCTCCACCTCCAACCTCTGCCACCAGCCTGCAGCCTCCTCCACCTACAGATTCTGGCAGACAGCTGAGGTGTCAACATCCAGCTCCAACCTCTGCCACCAGCCTGCAGCCTCCTCCACCTGCAGATTCTGGCAGACAGCTGAGGTGTCAACCTCCATCTCCAACCTCTGCCACCAACCTGCAGCCTCCTCCACCTGCAGATTCTGGCAAACAGCTGAGGTGTCAACATCCACCTCCAACCTCTGCCTCCAACCTGCAGCCTCCTCAACCTACAGATTCTGGCAAACAGCTGAGGTGTCAACATCCACCTCCAACCTCTGCCACCAACCTGCAGCTTCCTCCACCTGCAGATTCTGGCAGACAGCTGAGGCCTCCACCTCCAACCTCTGCCACCAACCTGCAGCCTCCTCCACCTGCAGATTCTGGCAGACAGCTGAGGTGTCAACCTCCACCTACAACCTCTGCCACCAACCTGCAGCCTCCTCCACCTGCAGATTCGAGCAGACGGCTGAGGCCTCCACCTCCAACCTCTGCCACCAACCTGCAGCGTCCTCCACCTGCATATACGAGCAGACAGCTGAGGTGTCAACATCCACCTCCAACCTCTGCCACCAACATGCAGCGTTCTCCACCTGCAGATTCTGGCAGACAGCTGAGGTGTCAACATCCACCTCCAACCTCTGCCACCAACCTGCAGATTCTGGCAGACAGCTGAGGTGTCAACCTCCATCTCCAACCTCTGCCACCAACCTGCAGCCTCCTCCACCTGCAGATTATAGCAGACAGCTGAGGTGTCAACCTCCACCTACAACCTCTGCCACCAACCTGCAGCCTCCTCCACCTGCAGATTCGAGCAGACGGCTGAGGTGTCAACATCCACCTCCAACCTCTGCCACCAACCTGCAGTTTCCTCCACCTGCAGATTCTGGCAGACAGCTGAGGCCTCCACCTCCAACCTCTGCCACCAACCTGCAGCGTCCTCCACCTGCATATACGAGCAGACAGCTGAGGTGTCAACATCCACCTCCAACCTCTGCCACCAACATGCAGCGTTCTCCACCTGCAGATTCTGGCAGACAGCTGAGGTGTCAACATCCACCTCCAACCTCTGCCACCAACCTGCAGATTCTGGCAGACAGCTGAGGTGTCAACCTCCATCTCCAACCTCTGCCACCAACCTGCAGCCTCCTCCACCTGCAGATTCTGGCAGACAGCTGAGGTGTCAACCTCCACCTACAACCTCTGCCACCAACCTGCAGCCTCCTCCACCTGCAGATTCGAGCAGACGGCTGAGGTGTCAACATCCACCTCCAACCTCTGCCACCAACCTGCAGTTTCCTCCACCTGCAGATTCTGGCAGACAGCTGAGGCCTCCACCTCCAACCTCTGCCACCAACCTGCAGCGTCCTCCACCTGCATATACGAGCAGACAGCTGAGGTGTCAACATCCACCTCCAACCTCTGCCACCAACATGCAGCGTTCTCCACCTGCAGATTCTGGCAGACAGCTGAGGTGTCAACATCCAGCTCCAACCTCTGCCACCAACCTGCAGCCTCCTCCACCTGCAGATTCTGGCAGACAGCTGAGGTGTCAACCTCCACCTACAACCTCTGCCACCAACCTGCAGCCTCCTCCACCTGCAGATTCGAGCAGACGGCTGAGGTGTCAACATCCACCTCCAACCTCTGCCACCAACCTGCAGTTTCCTCCACCTGCAGATTCTGGCAGACAGCTGAGGCCTCCACCTCCAACCTCTGCCACCAACCTGCAGCGTCCTCCACCTGCATATACGAGCAGACAGCTGAGGTGTCAACATCCACCTCCAACCTCTGCCACCAACATGCTGAGGTGTCAACAACCACCTCCAACCTCTGCCACCAACCTGCAGCGTCCTCCACCTGCATATACGAGCAGACAGCTGAGGTGTCAACATCCACCTGCATATTCGAGCAGACAGCTGAGGCCTCAACCTCCACTGCCAACAACAGGTGCGCCCCCCCCCCCCCCCCGCGCGCGCGCGGAGCTTTCAACCACATCTCTGGGTCTTCGTCACGTTGGGTCAGGCGCCATGCAGCCACATCATCTAAGTGACAACAGAGCCATGCTGATGGAGACAGTGACATGTGGCCGAAAGCCAAGAAATAGCAAGTGAGTGGACCTCGAGTTAAGATTTTTACTACCATTATACTGCTATTCCCAAGATGCAGAGTGAACATTAACACTATGAGGAATTCACAAACTTCCTTTCATAGCTATGGGCCCAACTCAGAGTAAGAAATGTATATTGGGCAGCGACATATCCAGGCCTCACAATAGCACGACTCAGTGGGCTCTCTTGAGGGCCCTTTATAGTATATTTGGCATCAAAAACACTGTTTAAAATAAGGAACTGATACAGGAATGAAAGGAGCATGACTCAAAAATCAATGTGTGAGATATTAAAAGCGCATTAAGAGGATTCATGTTCCCGGGGAGAATTTCATACAGGAGATCATATTTCCTCCACAAAAGGAAATATGTCACTAAGCAGGATTTAGCCTTCTCATTTCCTCTGGTGAGGAGAGAGTGGTTATGTCAGCCGGCCTCGACTGGGACTGTGCAAGATGCGCTCACAGTTTGTGAGCAATGTAATGCGCCCTTAAACGCAAAAGTCCAATTTAGCTGATCGAGTTCGTCGTTTGTCAGCATGGAATCTCAGCTGGACTTCAAAGTCAATCAAGGAGAGTCACGTTCCTAAGAGAATGGCCTCACAAACAATATCAATACGTCTCTCCGTCTGAAGAATTTCTCCATTCAGTCATTTTCATATTGACGTCAAAGAAACAAGGAATAAAGAATAAGACAACAACAGACTATGACTTTGGGTTATGCTGTTATAGCATGTTCAAATGTTTTGCTTGTTTGTATTTGAGTGGAATTTGATGACTTCTCCTCGCCGCCAATACAACGCGTTCAGTTTGCTTAACAATAACAACAAAATGACACATTATTTATGCTATTTGTTAAATTCATGCTGAGGAACACTTGAAATCCTTCAGTAGTGGTGAGATGGCTACAACAACACAGGTGTTTGCCTGTAACAAGGCAAGCATTCACTTCTGGCCCATGATATTGCGCTGCTAGATACTGCACCCACAAGCCAACAGCTTTATACAATGGTACAATGTTAGCTCGTGGCCCCAAATGACATTTAAATTTAAGTATATGCAGTATGAATATTCAAAATGTATAATGTATTCGAACTGTGGCGACCTTGCGGCCATGTGGCATGCACTGTGACCCTTCGGCTACCAAACATGAGTGTTTTGCCTGTATATACACGGTAGTTGATGTAAGTGTAAAATGTGTGGTTTATGTAAACAGCAAAAAAAAAACAAGAACTCCTGGTTTCAGGGGGAGTTACGAACAGGAACTATTTCTTGGCGAACAACAACAGCCAGGCGCAGCTTTAGAGGCACTGGTAGGTGCATTTTGGACCGAGCCAGGGTAGTTGTGTCCTTCTGCTTCCCGGGTTTATGCTAAGCTAGGCTAAACACGTCTTGACTCCACCACGCTAACGCTGAACCAATCCTTTAAAACTGTTTTCCTGCTCCCTACCAACCACGTCTGAAAAGTACTAGCTTTGGACAGTTGAAATGGGAACCCCCCCCCCCCAAAAAAAACCTTATATCCCTGTATATGACTTAGCTCAAAGCTAAGCTATTACCCCGTAATGCCTCTTTAATGAGAACACTGATCCCGCCTGTGCTGTGGTCCCATTGTCTCTGTCGGTCACCCTCACTCTCGCCGCCTGATGAGGTTCCACACAGGAGCAAAGGAAAGGTGGGGAAGTGCACTTTTACAGAAACGACGGCCCACAGTGAAGCGTGCGCATGTTAATGCAAAGTCAATGCCATCTCCGCGGATGCTCGAGAAATGTCCTTGGACATTGTGTTTTCCAGTCGCAGTGGACTCCGGCTCTGTGTGGGGAGTGTGGACGCTGCAGAAGTATTGTGCTTTGTGAGAGAAAACCTATCATAAAGAAATGTTGTTTGTTTGAGGGACACAGCTAAGAGAAAGAAACTGATCATGAATTGCATCCATCATCTTCTTGTCTTTTCCCTAATCTGTAAAGACGATGAGCGCTCCGGTCTGGCCATTCTCCTGGAAGAGCTCTCCGTTAGTGCAGTTTGCACGGCTGAATCACGAAGGCCTGAGTTTCCTCCTCTGGCGCTTTGTTAAATCTGAAAGACTCGATATGACCTAAAATGCCCCTTTAAATCATATTGCCAGCCATATCAGGCCGATTTCATACGCATAAACCACTGCTGCTCCACACAATCTACTGTCTTGTCAGGTGGAGGGAATAGAGGCCACGGCAGATTCCGGGGGAGCAGGCGGGCAGGTGGGCAGCACCGATTAGCACCGGGAGGGTTCGGCCTGAGCGGCAGGTGAAACGACGGAGAGATGGATGGTCTCCTCGCAACGGATCTCAGTCTTAAAAAAAGATGAGAATCTCTTTAGGGAGGGAGGAGAAAAAAAAGAAAAAAAAGACAGCACCATCTGTGGAGATGATTGAGACGACGACTCGGCCATCTTTCTTTCCTTTTTATGAACACGTCCCATATTTCAGCCCGCTGACAAGTGTGATTTCTCCACCACCGCTCAAAGTTTGTGCAGGGACGGCGGCGTTTCCACACACATTCCAATTATTCCCGGGTGCTAATATGAGAGATTGGGCGACTATGAGTTCTGATTAAAAACTGCCCTCTAGTAACTGTGGAAGAAATATAGTCTGTCGGAGGGGCCTGTAATCTATTCATGAATGCAAAACTACACGTGTTTAAGCCACACGGCCTTTATCAGGGTGTTAAAATACAACTCGGTTGCCGCATTCTTGTCATGGCTTAATTCTCGGCTTGCAATTGTCTATTTACACACCCAGCGGACACAGAATGACTGTAAGTCGCTTCCTTTACGCCAATCATGATCAGCACCGACCTCTGGGGTGAAATAGGCGAGGACAACTTTGAAACCTCTCGCCTTTCCTCATGGAAACTGCTGTGGCAAAGAGAACCGGGCCACTTCCCGTTCATCCTCAGACCCTAGCAACTACCAACAACACGGGACACGTGGCGTTTGTTTCCAAATGTCTGTGACGAAGCGATCAACAGCGCTTTGGAGATAAGAGGTAAGGGAGAAAGATCATTTTATATTGAGTCATAACATAGTTTAAGTATTGCTTCGCGCAAACAAGTAACTACCGCTAGTAGCCTGGCTACTGTCCAAAGCACCTATTCATTTATTTTATTGCACCTTTCAACGCCATGAACGTAGCATTTTCGTTGGCAGGCACTTCACGAAGGAAGGAGGAAGCCTCCTGGAGCTCCGACTCCTGAAGACCGACTTTCTCTTCGGCATGACAGCTAACCGTTAGCATGCTGACAGGTTCTGTCATAGCCTGTGACGCTTGCCTATGACTCACGGCCTAGCAACGGCCTTGACAACGACGCGTTGATTGATTGACACACATACAGACAAATCAGGCTTCCAGAAACATATTTTGCTGAAAATAAATAGAATAGAATAGAAGTAGATAGACCCCGGAACTAGCTCAGCGAAATGGAATGCAGCCATTTCTAATGTAACAGCCTATGTAAAAGCCGTGGATGTACAAAGAGAACGGGAAACGCGCTACCTTCTTCCTGTTTTGGTTGCCATGTTTGACGCGCTTCCTTTGTGTCGCCAGTCAAGCCCGGGAGGTCGTGCCCGGTGGCAGAAAGCGAGGCTCATGGGGAACCAATCGAAACGCAGATGGTGTCATCATTCTATAGCCATTCCATTGTGCAATAAACATTTACATGTCTATTGCCACTTCAACTTTCCTCCCCAACCCCGGTTCGGTGCTGGGGAGGAAGCGTACGGTGTGTTCATCAGAGCCTCTTCTGCTGAAAACGTCTGTCTGCCGTGGCATGGCGAGAGTGGAATGTGATGATGATGATGAAGCATTAAAAGGGGCTACAAATCTCCATAGAGCTGCAGAGTCGTGTTCTTTATGACACCTTTCCCATTGCTCGCAGTCATTTGATCCATTGTTAATAAAAAAACATTTATTGGTGCACCTTTAACTTACAGTTCGGTAATAAAGACTCTGACGTGATTTTATGCCCTGAAACTCACCCCCCGCACCCCCGCACCCCCCATCATATTCAGCATATTTTAATATCTATAAGGAGCCTGGGTGATATAGTGCGGTGAAGCCCGGCAGAGCTGCAAAAAAATTTTTTTTTTACGAGGTGAAATCCAAGTTAAGCCTCAAAACTCAAAGATCCAGTTAAAGGGCGTCATGGCTCAGTTGACTCAGGCGCCAAGCATCTAACTGTGACATCCAGGCTACAAATCAATGTCTCTCTCTCCCTCTCTGACCTCTCCTGTCCCACTTGAGTAAGTAAACTTTGAGCTTGACGTTAAAAGATTGGGGCAAACTCGCAATCAGACATCAACATCTGCACACCCGTCGCGTAATGTATTAGCAGCGAGTGTCCGTTACTTTGTGCTCCTGTGGCGTTCACAAAATCAGAATCCCGAGGCTCACAAAGGGCAACAAAAAAAAAAGAAAAAGAAAAAAAGAAGCACCCCCCCTAAAAGAAGAAAAGTCTGGTTTGAAAGTCGTTCGGGATGCTTTTCGTCGCTGTAGCCCGAGCTTCAACTCAAGGCACGGATTGCAAGCTTTTCAAATAATTGCTTCAAAGAGGTTTCAGGAAATTGTGTAGTGTTTATCCGGCCTATTAAGGCGGCGAGAAAACAAAGACGAGGCAGAGGAGCGCGAGTGTTTCCTCAAGGCGCACAGCCAAACATTAAAGCAACGGCACTTCATTACTGAGCGTAAGCAATGCAGTTTTCCAACCTGGAAGAAAAACACAGACCAAAAAGAGTTCTGGGAATATCGCGGCTTTTGTGCTGGAACCACACACACACACACACACACACACACACATTACTGTGCATTAGACACACACACACACACATGCATTACAGAGGCAAAAAGACACCCTGCTGCGCACAACTCATCGGCAGCTGGGGGATGGGGGGGGGGGTTCTTCTTGGATGAGCGGGCAGGATTTTTCTCCCTGAAGACATAAAAACACTGATCGACTCCTTTCTCCTGTTGCTGCTTCAAACACACACACACACACACACACATGCAATAGCTGCGCCGCAGGTGTGCACTCGCATGCCTCATCTCGAGCAATCATACTGTATACACACACACACACACACACACACACACACACACACACACAGGCATATAGATGCACCGGCCTCTTTCACACGCTCCCCAAGGATTTTGAGACATTAATATGGACAAAAGGAGGGAAAACAACACTGTTTGCTCAGATTTGTGTGTGTGTGTGTGCGTGTGTGTGTGTGTGTGAAAGAGAGAGAGAGAGAGAGAGAGAGAGGCAGGCTTATTGTTCTGTAATCTGCTCCTGGGATCCTTGGGGAAGTGGAATTGCAACACCTGATTATCTCCGAGCCTGAGCATCAACAAGAAAGGTAATTCTCCAGAGACAGATTGAAACTCCTTCTTCCACACTCTCTTTCTTCCAATTTCTCCCCCCCCCCCCCCCCCACTTTATCTCCTTTCTCGATCACACACAATCGTCCTCTCCGTCTTCTACACACACACACACACACACACACACACCGCCTCCTGTCTTCCCACATTCCTGTTTCTCTCCATCGGTTTATCCTCCCGATGTCCCTCGCGTCGTTCCCTCTTCCCCTCCCTCCCTCCCTCCTTCATCTCTTTCATCATCCTCTTTGAAAGGCCCGGCGGTTTTGACGATAATTGCTGCTGAGAGGTTTTTTTTTTTTTCCACCGCTGAAAATAATTCTGCAATCTCCGCCGCCGTTTCATTACCTCAGACTGCTGCAGGTAAGCTATCAGAGGAAATGGGCAGAGCCGCTCTCAACAGGTTCCCGCGCCTGCTGCCAGATGTGAAATACCACTTTTGCAAAGTAGCCGATCAAGTCGAGAGTAAGCAAACTCTGGCCGGAGGTGCCGCGCTGTGACCCATTCTGCGCCATTCACCTTGAGGAGGATTCAATTTCGCCTCACCTCGGATTCAATTTGCAACTCGCACGAGGGCCCCGCCTCATGCCTCGGGAAGTTGCGGCCCCCCCCTCAAGTGACTGATGGCTGGAAAAGCAGAGGGGCGTTGCAGCGGCGGAAAGCCTTGACGTGGCCGCATCTCGCTTCATTTCAGTCCCGTTACATTCAGTCGCCCCCACTGTTCCAGAAGTGCATTTTTTTTCCGTGAAAGTCGCAGCAATCTGTGCGCTTGTAATTCAGCTCCCTGCCCGCTGCTCCGAAAACCATAACAACGTGATGCAACACACTTGTGGTCATGTACAGTAAGTAAGTAACAGTAGTAAAAATGACCATTATCCTTCCAGCGGGTTGGTCTTAGTCTGGATTATAAACTTGAAAGTTTGAAAAAACGCTAAACCTAAGCCGCGAGCCTGCCTGTCTCTCCTTCTCTGCCTCTGTCAAGTTCATTTCCACCTGTTTCCATGTTGCACTTTCAGTTTGCGCATAAAAAAATAAATAAAAAAAAGGTGGAAAATGGATATCTCTGATCCGGCTCATCATCCTCCAGGGGAGAAAGTTTCATTTCAGTCCATAATATTTTCATTGATTCGTGTTTAATGACCTATTTTCAGGAGGAGAAAAAAAAATGGTTGAATTTCACCACGTTATTGTAAACTTGACCACTTATTGCTACTGATTCTTGTTGGCACCTGGAAGTCGCTTGACATCGTGGATCATCGTGGAGCCACAGTCTTCATATTGGCTTGGGCTTTATTTACCTAATACTGCCCATATTGTAATTTTCATCATTTCTATTTGTCTACTCTGGATGTACAACAGCTCCATTTTTACTCTCCCCCAGGCTTCTCCCCATTTTTTTTTTTAACCCATTAAAAGTATTGTATTTTTGTGGCATCAGGATTTCAGGAAGAATCGCAGGTACAAATTGTAAAACCCTCTGAGGCCAATTTGAGATTCGTGGCCACCACGAAGTAAACTGACTACGCTTGACTACCGAGGCCTGACTGTAGCCGGTCAAATGAGTCACCGGGAAAGCTCCCTGACTTGCTCTCCATGTCCTTCCTAAACAAGCAGCACCGAGGCTGTCCAACACGCCAGGCTAATCACCGTAATATATTGGACATAACCAGCTACGCTAATGAGGCCGTTCATTTAGCTAATTAATGCACTAATTAGGAAATGTCTCGATGTCTGCACATGGCTCATCGGTGGTATTTAGATGAGCTCCATAACCTAAAGTGCCCAGGAGTTACTGTAGTGTCATGAAAATGAGCGTTTCCTCATTAAAATCTGAGGCAGAAGGCGGAGAGAGAATCCTTGAGGGCAAAAACAACATGGCGACGTGTGATCAGGGCGAAAGTGTTTGGGGAAATGCTCTCTCTCTCTCTCTCTCTCCAGGAAGGATTGGGCATACAGTGAGAGGCCAAACTGAGAGAGTTCTCTGCCCCCCCCGTGGTCTGCCATTTGTCTGGCTGAGCGGCAGCTGCTTTGTAGCAGCTGAAAGCTCCCCACACCGGAGCAGAGCCGCCGGAGGGCACGGGGCACTTCACTGGAGCCATAGTCAAGAGTCAACACCTGCGGGAGATCCGCCGAGCACAGGTCACCTGGAAACACTTCCACCAACGCAGGATTACACACACAGAGCAACTAACTACCGCGGAGAGTTTCTCGGGGAATGAATTACCAGTGGTAAATCATACGTGTACAACGCACGCTTCACCGTGCTGAACTTGAACTTGAACCAACTGTAGACTGCAATAACGGAGGTGAATGAGACCTAAAGGTTGTCTGTAGGGACACAACGGGGCGCGGGGATTAATCGATGCAGGAGTCAGAGACACACAACCGCTGATCCGACCCCCGGTCTTCCAAGAAATTCGGGAGAGAATCAATATGGCAGTCAGAAGCCAATCGTTCCAAGCAGCTCGCTCTCTTTTTCTCTGTCCTCTGCCCGTCTCCCGCGAGCTCGCGTACGTTTCCCAATCGCGTGTACCTGCCTAACTGATGCTGAGGGAAATGTTCACAATTTACACACAATTTATAGACAATCGTGGTCCCCAGAGGACGAGGACTAATGACTTTGGTGATCTCCTGGCTTTCCCTTAGCGCCCCCATTAGTTTAAGATCCTTGGCTTTCAGTGAAATGTCTCAGTGCTGAATGGATTGCCATGAAATCTGGTACATCCCTCTTCCCTCAGGATGAACTGTAATAACTTTGGTGGTCCCGTAACTTTTCATCCGTCACCAGGTCCAAATTTCGTTTCGTCTAATACTTTGGATCGACGTCCCCATCAGCCCCAGCTGCACTTCTTTGTGTGTATCTGGCGCTAATGTTAGCATGCACACGAAGATGAAACAAGATGGCGAACACGGTCACGCATCATTCCTGCCGAGCGTCAGCGCGTCTGCCTTCCTGGCGTTAGCATTTAGCTCAAAGCGCCGCTGTGTCGACGCACAGCCTCGCCAGCAGAGTCACCAGCGTGGCTGTGGACTCTTAAGTCTTGCTACTACTGCAAAAAGCCGAAATATTAAAACCCTTTTTGTGGGTGGAATTGAATTGGCATTGAATCACAGTGTATCGCATCGTCATGAATATCTGTGTGGTTTTTGAATCACACTGTGGTCTGTGTGGCAAGCTACCAATCAAATCATCTCAGCTAATAACTGCACATCCAGTAATCTAAACAGAAACTGATGTAATGACTAAAACCTGGTCACGGTGTTTTACTTTGAAAATACCAAAAAAATAAAATACAATAAAAAAAGTAGTCACAGCAGTTTGACAGAGCTGTTTTGATAAGAGGGGGAAGTGGTGTGTGTGTCCTCTTCTGAATTCATTTTGACAATCTGTGGCGCACCATCCTTGTCCTCCACCCTGCAAAAAGCCCCAGCATCCTCCAACAGGCTCAGGCCCGAGCCGCTATAAAGACGCGAGCGATGCACTGAAAGATTGGGATGCAGGATCTCTTTCGGGCCAAAGGCATTCCATAATCAAACGCTTCTTTGAAACTTTTGTGGTACAGAGAGGCTGGGAGGATGTGAAGGGAGGGAGGGAGGGAGGGAGGGGTTGCCGAGCAGCCTCTGGGCGACTGCAAGCTGCTTCGGGCCTCAGATGGCAAAGAGCGACAGTGGGTGGAAAACTCACACATCTTAGATAATCTTCCCAAAGCAAAAGGCAAAATGTCTGCTGTCTGAGAGAAAAACAACAACAAAAAAAACAAACCAACAAAAATCTCACAGCTTTTCTCTTTGGGGGAGATTAGCCCACACAAAAGTGGTGGGGAGCTGCGGTGGCACAGCGCCGTGGTATGAGCTCAGGTGCGCTCCTCCGGATTTTTCTTTGAACATTACGGAAATCGATGCCATTGAAGACGCGGGCCCCGGGCCAGCAGTTAACTGTGTTTGCCAACGCTCATTTTTCTGAGTCCTGCACGGTTCTCTGCTCTCACTTTCCACTCGGGGAACGCGCCGAATTCACACAGGTTTCAGATTGTGTTGTTTTTGTGCGCATTTTTTACGCAGATCCCGCGGTCAATTCACGTCAGCAATGACGCACAACCAGTGAGGTAAACAGGCCTGCCAATTAAAACACAACACTCGTGGAGGTCAAACTGAATGCGAGCACACGGTGCCGCATCAGTAAAAGCCCACACGCTCACTGTGGCCTGACTGATCCTGGATGTTTGAGGCTGAGACTGACGGATACCGTCAGAAAAAAAACCCTGAAAAATGATGGCGATATATCGGTCATTATTGGTTTTTGGTAACCCATTACAGGCACTAACTGCGGCACCAATTCGAAAGCCTTGGCCGGGTGCCGCCGCCGTCGCCGGGCTTTGAAGGCACCGACCGCCAACCACAATGTCTCAGGTAGTTCACCAGCCAACTTGGTGCTCAGGTGACTAAGAACCAAATGTGAAAAAAACTATTATTTTTTTTAACTTTTATCTCTCTATCGTCAGCTCTGTAATAAAGATTATAAAAAGAAATCTAGGCGAGAGAAGAGAGGAGCTGATCAAAATGTTGATAGACTCATCTGGGTCGCCTTCAGTGATTAAGGTGCACTCAAGGCAATAAAGGTTCGGGAAACAGCAGCGAGTGATTTGCATGATTACAGAGCTAGTGCATTAATAAGGCAGCTATTTACATGGGATTCATCATTTTTGGTTTTAGTGCCGTTATTATGAAAAGCACTAAAGCCAATTTCACCATAATCGGTTATTTGCCGGGTTTCCCAACTTGGGCGTTTGTTTGAAACTTGTGTTTCCTGCCCTGTCTTGTCTTGTCAGCAACATTAGCGCGTTCCCAGATCCCAGCGACTAATTCTGGGAGTGCAATGTTATCATGCTGGGTAGGAATGATGGCAAAAACCACTACAATCAAGATCCATGTTGTAAGAAAGTAAAACAAATCACCTTTAAAGAGCATATTTTTCAAAATGCAAGAGAACGTTATTGTGTGGCTGTTAAATTTACACCTCAAAAAGAAGTGTCTCACTTTGCTGCAGTGATGTCGACGTGCACTCCAGGATGCACCGGTGCACTGTGACATCACTGTTGGGCCATCAATAATGCTGGGTGACATCAGTCTACGCACACCGTGTAGTCTGCGTGCGGCTGTGTGCACTGAGCCATGACCCCCCCCCCGTACAACGGCACTCACATATAGCTAACTTCAGCGCGATAAAAACAGCTTGGTCAACGTCAACATCTCGTCGACAAGATTGTTACATGAGCCAAAATAAAACTCTCGATTGAGGTGAATATGTGTGACAGGTAATCAATTCTTTATCTATTGTATATATTCCCACTTGTGTGTCGGGTACAACCTGTACACAAGAAATCAACAATCAGATCAGTCCAATCTCACAAGGCTGCCGCGTGATCAGCAAAGTCCAGGTCGTCTCAACCGGGCAGCGGGAGCCTGTGCCGGTGGGGAAAAGCCTCAGGGGCAGAGATTAGTCCCGGTTTGTATCCGAGCAACAGCAGGCGATGGGCTGGACACCCAAAAGATTCAGGTGTGTTTCCCCCGTGACCTCAGTGATAACCTTTTCCCACCAGCAAACGATCCCGCGTGCGTGTGACCTGGAACTATGTAGCCGGAGGGTATCGGCTGTGCGCCTCCCCTCCCCCTGTCAGCACGCTTCATATCACAGAGAGCCGACATGACACATTCGTGGGGTGGGGGGGGGTGGGGGCGGGCGGAGGTAACGGCGAGCAAAACCGACAGACTCATCCACTGGTAAATTCCACGTCCCGACAGGCCACCGCCGCTCCACCATGCCCGCCTCGTGACTGGCGTGCGAGAAAAGCAGTGTATCAATCAGCCCTCCGGCGATGAGCCACATCACAAAAGTATCGGAAAAGTCGTGTCCACATTCCTACGGAGGAGTTGACACTAAGCCTGAGGGGGATTGAAGAGCAGACTGCTGTCTGCTGTCTGCTGGCCCACAGACGCTGTGAGTGACAGTGACAAATGTGTTCAGCAAAGCCTGTGACAATGTCGTACAAATAAACGTCCGCGCTGCCCCCCTCTCTCCGCCACTAATTGATATAAGAAACTTGGGATTTAGCCAGCAGTACATTCAGTTCATAAAAGTCAGTTCATTGCTGTTCTGACCGCTTGGGGGGGGGGGGGGGGGGGGGGGAGTGGGGATAAATAAAAGGCTGTGTGTGTCCGCGTGGTACACTGTCAACGTCCGAGAGCGCCGGAGCAGCCGCCATTTCTCCGCACGACTGTGGTTGATTATTCGAATCGACAGGAAAATAAACTGACAGCTATTTTTTCGATGATTGAATCGTCGTTTCAGTGATGTTTCAGGCAAAGGCATTTTGTGAGGACTGAGCGCTTTTCTTCGTCACACACATGATAGCCAGTATCTTTGGGAAATTGTAACGAGCAGCGTAATGAGAGCTTTCTGGCGTTTTATAGACAAAAATATCAATCGATTGATCGAGGAGAGCAGAAGAACAGAAAGATGAACTGATAATGATAATAAACGCTAGTCTTACTATTACATACAGCAGTGGCTATTTATAATATAGCCTAACCAATACAGTACATCAGTCAGGCCGCTATTAGGCGGCAGAAATTGACAAGACAATCATCACCGTCTCCGTATCACATCTTTGCCTGCACTAACGCGAATGAAGGCCGCGTGATCCGGCTGAAAGCTCAGGAAAAAGCTCGAGCTGCGTGCACTTGAGGCCTCGCAAAACAAAAGTCCTGATGTTTTTCGATGTGCTGTCCTTCCAGAGGCAGCAGCAACTCCTTCTCTGCAGGACAGCCTGTGGTGGTGCACCGAGTGCGGCCAGTGACCAGAGGCAGATTCGTGTCATGGTACATTTCATGGCCAACACACACACACACACACACAAAATGAACCCTTCTCAAAATAAATCCTCAGGACAACAGCAGAGGATGTACGCTGGAGGCCATGTTGGTGGCTCAGTTGTTGTCACTTCATCCCTGCTGCCTCGGGCCCAGCACTGCCGCCCCGCATGACCTGACTGCAGCACCGCTCGCTGCTCGGATTTCACTCTTAAGTTTCAAGCCGTCGCCTCATCTGGGCGCCTTCCATGTGACACACCAGATCCCTTTCATTTTGGCAAATGAAGCTGCGGTTTCTCGGTTCAGCCGGCCCGGGACGCGCTCGTCAGTCACAACAGCTCCCCAAGCCTCTTGGTTGTTTACTTCCCACAGCGAGGGAAAGGTCGAGGTTTATCCAAAAGACGTATTCGTACCGCTGACCTGTGTCTCATACGTGTGTGCAAACCAGTGCTCGTGCTTTTCTTTTTGTTTTAATAAAACTGGGTGGTGCCACGCAGCTGAGACAGCGTCCTCCATTCCGTTCCCTCGGCGTTCAGCATCGCCAGGATGGCTTGGCATTGGTTAACGGCGCAGATTCACGGGTTGAAGTTCGCCAAAGTTGAATTCGATTGAATTTTTTTGAACTCCTCAAAACTTGTTTTTGAACAAAGGTAAAAGGTGAAATGCCACAAAATAATAGTGTAAAAAAAATAAATAAATAAAAATGAACGAACCCACAGAGAGCTTGAAGAAAAGCCTCAGGCTACATTTCACCAAGTTTTCCGGACAGCAAGTGAAGGCGCTGCTACAGTCTAGACTGACTACGGGGGGGGGGGGGGGGGGGGGGGGGAGCAAGAATCTTAGCTTGTGACTGGAATACTGGCATTTCAAAATGTGTGTAATTTAACGAAGCGTGGTGCCTTTGCAGCACCGTGAGAGGAAGGGAGGTTCCTGCGACCGAGAGTGGGTGTGTGTAGATGTTGTGTAACATGTGCTTAAGGTGGTATATATGCCACGAAGCCGACATATTACTCACATATGGCAATACACCGTGCTGTACCGGGTCTGTTTGTCCCTAAAAAAGACACACATAAAACTGTTTAGAACTAGAGACGGTGAACAGTTCCCGTCTGGACCGGTTCCCAGCTCCCTCGTGAGTCCACCATAGATCAGCCCAGATGTGCTCCGACACCAAAACAGGCAAACCGCGATCTACGCATAGTCCCACGGACACACAACTTCACAAAACCAGAACTGTTAAGGACATTTTCTTGCAGCCAACGATGGCCTCTTGCTGTGTCACACAATGAGCAACATCAGAAAAATCACACAAGCTTGTGTGCACACCTCGGACACCTTCAAAGTGTCCTTAAAACCAGAAATGTAGTTTAACCACCTAAAAATAAAATCAGTGTACGCTATATTTTGGATACTCTCGCAGCTTTAACTTGCTGTCAGACAGGCCTTTCCTTTGGCACTATGTTTTCTCAACCGAGGGACTGTCCCGTATTCCTGACTTCAACGTCCACTGCAGAGAAAACATCCGATCTGTTTGGAGCGACGAGGAGACCGTTTTGGGGTTTTTTTTCTCCATCATTTGAGGTACTGGCACTCTTGTAACTCTTACATCATCTTCCCGCGCCCCCACTGCGTGTCTCCATGAGCCAACACCTCATATTGATGGAAACGCGCATGAAGCTCAAATTTTCTTTCGCCGATTCTCTCTGCAAATTTCTGTCGGGGTGTGCGCTACATTCGGACGGAGACCTTGCTACAGATCGTAGCCAGTCACGGCAAACCAGGACCTCCCCCAGCCACACGACTCAGAAAATGCACTGTGGGATTTGGAAGACGGCGAGCGACAGTGGCAGCTTCACCGGGCGTTAGATTCCGTGTTGGGCGCATCGTGTGTGAAACGCGAACAGGCTCCGCCGCGAGAAAGTCGCCTCCCGCTAACGAGGACATGTGTGCAGCAAGGTGTGGACTGTGAGCACACACACACACACACACACAAGTTTCCAAAGCACACTGTTTCACAAAGGCACATATGAGAACACACACACACACACACGCATACCTCCTTACACACTCCCTGCTTATGGGATGAGTGTATGCATGAGTGGCTGAATTAGCAGCTTGCACTTTACTGCGTTTTGGGATTTGGAAGAGATGTGTGTGTGTGTGTGTGTGTGTGTGTGTGTGTGTGTGTGTTGTCATGTCTCGTGTGTCTGCGTGCACGAGTCGCTCATATTTCAGCCTGCACATGTATGTCAGGTCGAACCCACAAACCACTGCGCGGGGCCCTCTGTGGCCACGGTTAAGTCCATTACGGATCTCCTGAGGGTGTGTGTTCATGTGTGAAAAGTGACAGAGTGGACATTGACCGCCATTAAAGCACACACAGCCCCCCTCCCCTTTTTTTTTTTTTTTTTTTTTTTTAATGAACCACCCAGCTCACAGCTCTCGCGGGGCCGTCGAGGAGCCCGGGAGCCTGCTCTGCGTTTCCGACCACAGCACCTGCACTTACTGTTCAACACGACATAAAAAGAGACGCCGCTGAGGAGAGCAGGGATGTGTTTTCTGCTAATGCAGCTCAACAGGTTATTAGATAATGAAGTCCTGTGTGTAATCCGAATGTTTTAAACATGCCGTCAAATCAGCTACCCAAGAAGTAATGCAGGCATACTCGTGGCTTTGATATTTCAGTTCATGGTGGAAGACAGAGCACTCTATGTTGAGCACTTTAAAGCAACTCCAAGTGTTTAGCTGGTCATGAAACAGTCTCGGTTTAATACCGACGCCTCCGTATGAGCTACCCAAGCCAGCGAGACCATCAGCGAGGAGGCTGGAGAGGATTTCGGCATGGCGATTCTTCACGCCTTAACGTCACCGGGTCGCCGCGGGATCAGACAAAACGGTTTACTGCACGCAGGCCGGAAGAGTCTGCATGTTTACATCTTCCTCACATTATAATCTTGTGGTTACAGCGACACTGGGGCATACACATATATATGTCGATATATATATATATATATATATATATATAAAAAGTTGAAGTCAAAATACAGGTAATCTGGAAATCCCAGAATTCATAGAAACCCCGGTTACAGAAGTAACTCTGGTTTGCAGATGCACGCTAGCAAGCTAAAAATGGGTGCTAAGCTGCTCTCTAACTCAGTTGATTTCCTCTATGGGGGCACACGGGGGTGGGGGGCGTAAATTGGAGACAGACTTCAGCTCGGCGGGCAAGAAACTTTTGTACTGACACGCTGAGCAGGTGTGACCAGCCAAGCAAGAAGGATGAATGTGGATTTTGGCAGCCTTTGACGCTAGCTGGAGTCGGGCAAATGAACCTTTTAAGGACTCCCATCTCGGCAAATCTGGCTGGACTTCTGCCGCCCGAAATGGGCGTTTGACACAATCTGTGAAAGTGAAACCCAGGAGAGTCTGATTGAAGTTTTGGGATAACGTACGAGACGGAGAGCTTAAAAAGATCCACAAAGCCTTTTTTTTGGGAGGGGGGGGCGGATAAATCCGATGCGTTTTAGATAATGCTTGTGCAGAGGAACAAAATGTGTCTACAGCGCCAAAAATGCCAAGAGGCTGATAGTGTGGATCCCACTGATAACTTCCCGATCATTCTACATCCGAGATCGAATCTTGCAACCCCGAAGCTACGGTGCCATTGTTTGTGTTTGTGCATAAATACAATGCATTGCGTGGGCTGGTTATGAGTATGAACGCCAGCCATCCACGTCAGTCTGATGCGCTGATGCAGAATGTCTACTTACTGCTCTGTGTGGTTTGATGTTCGGCTGCGTTTCCGATGGAGGAGCACCGTCAGGTCGTTCTGACATTACAGCCAAGCATCAAATGTCACCAAAATGTGTCTTACTGTACAAATCAGTAAAGGTCAGCCATCACACACTGGGTGGTTACCTTTTGCTTCTCCTCAATGTCCCTATTGGCCACACACACACACACACACACACACACACACACACACACACACTGTGCATTGAGTCAATAAAATCAAAGCAATTTCTTTCTTTTTTTTTTCCCGTCTGAACTCTGAACAGCACGCCCACGTCGTGAAGTTTCTATATGTATAAAATAGAACATACGTGCATTTCATTCATTTCTGTGAAGACCACTAGATGTAAGGGTTATCTGTGTATTTATTATAAAGCCAGACTATTAAAGCGTACATATGCTAGTGAAGTGAAAAGAGAATCATAACACGGACATAGAAGTGTGCTCCTGAAAATATAAGGAAAAATGGTCCGATACATTGCAATATCCCCAGGAAATAGTCTGTTCAGAATTTTATACAAGTTGCTAGTTTCACACAAGCGTCCTGCAGGCATTACATTCACTATCCAGGTTCATTGTACGGTTTATTATTTTGAAGTAATGAATATAACGAAATATACATAAAGATATTTCAAAAGAAGTCGGACACTTTTTCCCCTTTTTTGTTATTATATGTGGGTGGGTGGGTGGGGGGGGGGGGGGGGTCATATCAGTGTATGTGTATCATGTACAATGGTATAATAGGGGTCCCTTAAGAACAAGGTTGGGAAGCACTGCTTGAGATTACAGGGCCACGGCTGGAGCCCTAGATTGCCAGTCTTAACAAAGGAGGCAGGGGTTTCTTGTAAAATACAGAAAAGTGGGCAGAGCCGCCGGCTCTTACTCACTTTCTATGAGAGGAGGCGGATCCCTCGCAGGGCGGAGGAACCGTGACCTGGAAGGTGGCGCGGTAACACTCACGCCCGACAGCAAGATTGATTTACCTGCGGTAGTGGCGGCGTATTTTTATTTCTTTTGTTTTTATTATCGCATTTAATTTATGGTTCACACACAAAAAAATTAAATCCTGTCCATGCTTAAACATATCAGTAACTTATAGGCTTAGTCCAACAAATTGTGTTTTCGTTCTTACTGCTATCTCTTCTTTTTATTGACTTAAGTTCCAGGCTCGCAGCGGAGCAGGAATGCACAGCTCATGGGATTCATTCCCGTGGCTCCTTGGTGCCTGGAACCGTTTGACTGAAAAGGGGCATAAAACAGTTCAGTTGACCTATTTCAATATGCTTTTGTCCAGTGAGAATGTTCCCTTTTCCAGGTCATCAGTTGGGCAGGTGAGGCAAGAAGTTAATTTCGGATTCCTGCCTCACAGATCTCGGGTCGACGGGGGCTGAGGTCCCCCTGAAACGCAAACTTAATAATCTGCACGCAGCCGCGCATGGGGAGGAGGAGGAGGAGGAGGAGGAGGAGGAGGTGCAGACCCGGAGCTCAAATCTGAGGAAAGCAACACATCTGGAATTGTGAGCGTCGCACCTCTTCCGACTGACAGACGAAACCAAGGATGTGGAGGTGAAATTTGTCGGTGGAATTTTCACACCTTCCCCTGGCACCTTTCTCTTTTTGAATTTCAGTGGTGTGAGAGGGAGAGAAGTCACCCTCGATTTAATATGTGACCCCTTCACCTCTCGGGATGATCCAGCAGTTTTCAGCGTCCGCCTGCGTCAGTGTTTTTTTCTATATCCTTGCCCTTCGTCTAAATTGCATTACTTTGTATTATCCTGAGGCATCTTGGAGCGCAACTGGCAGGGGGGAAAAGAATCCAGAGCGCCGAGCCAAAAAAGGATTGATTTCCCGGTACAAACGTCCCCCCGTGCACCTGTGTGTTACAGTGTCGTGGCAGCCTCGACCGACTGATGTCAGGATGTTTACGGCGGCCGAGTTCTTCACGCAGCGATGCACGGACTCTATAGGCAGGCGGTGACATCAGATCTCACCACACTGTCATGCATCTTTGATGACACACACCAGACACGCAAGTTACACTCTGACGCGCACGCAAACATACACAGTCTCACAAGTCCGCCCGACAACCCCCCCCCCCCCCCCCAACACCCCACCCACCCAGCCACTCCTCGGCACACTGTCAACATGGATCAACTTGCATTGACTCATAAAAGAGGCATCTAAAAATAAGTCTTGTACTTGGCAGGATAGAAACAAACAACGCAGCGCACGGATCAGAACTCATCGTCACGTGTGGGGGGAGACAGATCCTCTGAAGATGCGTAAGACTAACAGACAGTAGTGGGCATTGTGTCCAAGAATCCACTTCAGAAATAGTCATTCTCACTCGTTCATGATGCCCCCTTCCCCCCAAATCTCCTCCTCACTGGGCCTCTGCCCAGCGGCATAGCCAGCAACGTAACATGGCACCAGCCAGAGGGGACACCTGACCCCTGTCAGCAGAGCCGGGACGTCTCATTTCTGCTAAGCTAACCCAGCGGAAAAAATCCACCCTCAAAGTGAATTTGGACACGTTGTCTCACACTGAGCCCCAAAGTGTTTAATAGTAAATAAATAAAAAAAAAAGACATTATGAAAATCATATGAATGAATAAGTAAAATATATGAGCAAATAATATTAAAACTCCACTCATCCTGTTGAAATGTTGAATCCAAGACAATAGTTTCTTGTGGAAAATTACGTTTGGAGTAAAACAAAAACAAAAAAAAAGTCCAATTATATTCGAGGACTCCATCATTATGTAAAATATAACGGAGAACAGATTCACTGTCACGCGCTACAACAGAAATCTCAATTATGGGGCCTTGATGTGGCTACGCTAGCACGTTTCTAAAAGTCTGTTTGTGGTCCGTTTGAGTTAGCCCGCCTTTAAAGTGCTTAGTTAGCCTCGTTTAGAAACACAGTCCTGACGAGCGGAGACGAGGTGAATCTGTCTTCGGGTGTCTCTGCTGCAGGAACAGACCAAAAAGACAGAAACGGCCAAACTGCTCCACAAATGTGCGATTTAAGTTCTGCCGACGCATTTCATCTTTCCCTTTTTTTTTGTTTTTTTTTTAAGGATGACGACTCTTATTCTCTTTGGACTTGCAGCGTCTCGGGATGTATCTCCCAACAGAATCAATCTGAAACATCCTTTTTGTTGGAAGAGTCACCATAATCAGAGGTTCTTGGTCTCATGTTCAGGCCAATGCGGTTTTTTAATCAGGAAAGAGTCTCATTATGAAAAAGGGGAATTTTAGAATAAAAAACCCCCATAATGAAACGATAAAAACCAGGAAGATGGTTTCATAACAATGAGTTGAGCTTAAGTAGCTTGTCAAATTACATTTATACGTCTTACTTACTCATTTAATATTGAACACATACTTCTAAGCTCTTTGGCAGTCAGTTCAGAATTGGTGACACAACATATGGAGCTAATGCATTGAAATGTAGAATTGTATTTGTAGAGGTACAGGGACATTTAGTGCTTGGGAGTATTAGTAATGTGCTCATATAACACTGAGAAACCTACTGGGTCAGCCGCCAGTTCAATGCCAGTGAAAGTTCTTTGTTTTTTTTTGGTTTTTTTAAATCCAAGAACACTTTGTATTTTCTCTGCTGCCAACCTGACGTTGTATTACCCTCATTCCAACCTGCAAGTTGGTTCCGCAGTCTGGTCTTTTTGTATCAGTGACAAAGCATAAACACATAAACACATCAGCCCCCGGCTGATAATGTGATCTGGCGCCGGCTCCGAGGACCGAGCGGAGTGGAGGAGAGGAGTGGAGTGTGCCAAAGCACTCCGGCGGCTAAACTCACTCACCGGCTGTAACCCCGCAGCCTATGCAGATTCTATTAGCACTTCCCAGCAGCTCAGCGCGCCATCACTCTGCCATTCGCCATGTTAATGACGAGTGCGCTTTGTATCACACCAACATCTCTCTGCACAAAGAGGAGCGGCGCTTTGAGCGGTTGGGGGAGGATCCACCGTGCTGCATTAGAAAACAGCAACGGTGTCAGTCAGCACATAGAGGTGTGTGTGAAAGTTTGCTCATCCTAACGCCTTCTATCTTTTCCCACTTGTAAGAAAGTGTAACCCAACATCTGGCTTTTACTTCCCTTTATTGCCATTGAGTCTGTGTGTGTGTGTGTCTGTGTGTGTGTGTGTGTGTCTGTGAGCAAGGGCACCGAAAGTGTGGTGGGTTGGGGGGGGGGGCATTGGCATTTTAAGTCGCGGATCACTGTTAATGGTCGTTCTTAACCAATGTACCAGAACACCAACAGGCTGACAGGCGTCGCGGCGGGTGTGACCCCATGAGCAGCTGACACAACAGCGTGAAAGACTGCAGGTAGATGAAGCGCCCGACAGCAGTCGCTGGTCGGCTCAGCTACTCCACGTGGACATCATTCACCCGCTTGAATGGATTCCTTTCCATCTTAAAAGCCGGGCACATACAGAAATCTAAAATTGACCGGGACTAGAGGTTGCAGTAGTGATCCTCAGTCTGAAATGTATTTTAAGAGTGTTTGGACCCGGAATACTGATGCAAAGGCAAAAACAGCAGACAAAAAAAAAGGTCTACGGCCTTCAAATTTATACCACGCAAAGCCTCATCTCATCTGGTATCTACGTACAACGTTACATCCGTGGCTGGAAGCGTCAGCGGCCACGCACCTCCGCATCTGAAATGACGCGCTCCCTCTCAACTGTATTAATTGCGCGTCTCTGATTCAGCCGGCGTGTTCTCGACAAGCTCGTCGGAAAGCGGAGAGTTGATCCTGGATCAGCGGTCTTTCCCGGGAGATGTTTGATAGATCTCGGCCCTCATCGTTCCCCTGGCTGCCTAGAAGACCTCTCGCTAAGGGGGGCGGGGGGGCATTTTATCAATGAACAAAACCATCTTCCGCCATTGAGAGTAAACAGGCCAGCATGAGTGCGTATCTGGTGTCCGGGGGAAGATGTCTGCAGATTCATGGAACAGTTTGTTCGGCTCTGACCTGAATAGATGCTGTCGGACGAAACGACCTAATCTGATTTCTGAATTTAGGGTAAGAGTTGGCCAGAGAGGGCTGTAAATGGGGCGATGATGCAAATACAAAATAGCGCGTTAAAATGGGACACGGACCTTGGGCATCACTCAGAATCAGAATCCAGCACTGCGATGAGCTAATTATCGACCAGTTATCGAGGCGAAGCGACTGGTCGATGAATCCATGAGCTGCCCGACGGGAAATCAAACCCGCAACTATCTTGATAGTCAGTTAATCGTCAACTGCATCCCACATCGAGAGACTCGTTTTTTTTATTCCGCTCATTCTTCGTCTTCTTTCGCAAAACCTGACGCCTATGTTACCCACAATGCAACTCGACCGCCAAACAGCTCGGTCAGGCATTAAGAACACTATGAATGCGCCGCTTAGCCGCGCTCGCTCGGGCTTCCCGCGTGCCCCGGGAGTAAACCCGCCGTGGGCGAGCAATTCCTATTGGGCCCAACAGGCGCCATCCATCTTTGGGTCCAGTTCCCCGAGCCGCTAGCCACGGACCACAAGCACAAAGCTTTAAATACTTTGTTGTTCACACGGAAAGTCTATAATCGGACACAAATTATTATTCAAAGCAGAGTGTTTTCACACCTCTTCCAGCATGGAGGTGGAGGGGATCTTTAATGAGTAACTAGGTTTGATTGGTTAATGGACTCAGGTGAAAGGTGTGGGCCACGGGGGGGGTTTATAATGCACTAAAAAGGCCTCCTGCTGGCCCTCTGGGGGCTGGCCTCAGACCCGCCCTCACACTCTCACGCCGCTTTGGACACCTCCAAACTTTCACCCGAACCGCACGCACACCACCGCCCCGCCGTGCTGACCTTTGATGTGCTCGTTGACGACGCTCTCCAGCCGGTCCAGCCTCTCGATAATCCTCAGGGTCTCCCCCTTGCCGTCCTCCTCCAACTTTCTCTCCGCCTCGCCGCCGCTCTCCGCAACTTTGGCACCCCCGTTGGCCACGTAGTTGGTGATCCAGCCGACGTACAGGAGGCACACGATGTTGGTCATGCCGCTCAGGATCACGCACGTCGACACCAAAGTTTTAGTTCTCCTTGAGCACAGCATCGCGACATCCCTCCGATGGGCTGCCCTCTTCCCCGACGCGCGCAGGCAGGTGGACGGAGGCGAGGGCGCACTCGGGGAAAATGTGTCCAAACGGAGCCGCAGCGATGCGATGCGACGCCGCGGGGAGTCAGTCCGCCTCTGCGCTCTCGGGTCCCGGCTGAGGCATCGCCGAACCCTCCGCTGGCTGTCAGTGCTTTACGCCGCCGTGAGAAGAGTCATCTCTGATGGGAACACTGAGAAGGAGAGCCGGCAAATCAAGCTGCGCTCAGCCGCTGCAAATCCGTCAGACTCAGCGCTGCAACTCCCCCCCCCCACCCCCCCACCATCACCACCACCACCACCACCACCCCTCTCCTCTTCCCCGTCCGCATGTAGTCCTCATACAGCCCAATAGGAGGGGAGGAGGCGGGCTCTGCTCGCCCCTGCCGGCCCCCTCTCAGCAAGAGTACACAGAGAAGGAGGAGGGGAGGGGAGGGGAGCTGAAGTGCGTCGACCCCGGCGGTGATGGATCGCCCCTCGGAGGTAATTGAAATGGAACAGGTGCGTTTATGCAGAGACTGGGCCGCCTGTCTCGTGGTTGCGTGCGCAACTGTGTGTCCGCGATGCCTAAACCACGTGCGCGCAGGTGCGCAGAGTGTAAACACTGTCAGTGTTGTGCTGCAGCAGATGTGGAGGCAGCTGTAAGATGCTGGAGCAGCCTTGTGCTGCTATGTATTTGTTATTATTATCATTATCATTATTATTTTATTTTATCTGGCCTTTTTGTGAGAGCAAGGCCGGGTCCTTTCACTTACTACCGTGTGTTTTCCTTGTTTTTACCTACCAAACATCCCTCTTGATTTACTTTACAAGAATTCAAGCTTCAGAGTGCGTCTGAGTCCCAGCAGGACAAGGACTAACAGTTGAAAATGTACCTCTTGACTGGCTAACACCGGCACAGAGATGTAACACAGAACACACTCTCTGAAAGCAGCCGGGTTTAGGTTCCTCCGTGAAATCTGACAGGGAACCCCGAACTGACTGAAATGAATTGGGTGGGTTTTCCTGAAATTACAGGGTGCATCGTTTGTTCATATGGGACAAAGTCAATAAACCCTAACGTTTGAAACCACGCTCCTGATCCCAGTTGCTATTCTAACTCCTTTCATCAGGCGACAAGGTCGTTCGATTCAATTCTATTTATATAGCGCCAAACCGTCAAACAGAACCGCACTCATTGTTGCATTCTTTACAGAGAACCCGGCAGCTCCCACCACGAGCAAGCACTCTGGCGACAGTGTCGAGGAAAAACTCCCTTTTAAGAGGCAGAAACCTCGAGCGGAACCAGGACTCTAGGTGGGCGGGGTCATCTGCTTTGAGCGGTTGGGTTGGCAATAATAATAATAATAATAATAATAATAATAATAGCAGGAACGTGGAGGCTTGCAATCATAGATCCAGACGGAAGGCGAGAGGTTTTTTTTAATATGAAATGTATTATTGTTGTTAACTTTTTATTTACGAGCTTTGGGTTCAAGAGTAGAGGAGCTGGAGTGCTCCGTAAACAGGGAGCATAGTTTGTCACGTTGGCCACAACTGAGGCGCCAGCGAAGACCGCTTATGTTGTACATTTTGGTGGAAGATTCAAGTACGGGATCTTAAATTCTGAATGCACAGCTATTAATGGTTCATCTGAACTGTGGGGATTGAATAGTATATTATATAAAAGAAATACTGCAGTTGTCTTCTAAAGGGGTCCAAAGAAAATATTTAAGACACTTGGGAGGGTTCTTACTTTTTTTAAAAAGTGAAACATAAGTTTCAGAACTCCCCCCCCCCAAGTAATTTTGTACTGTCCCGAAGTTTGTGTTTGTGTGTGTCAGAGCATCTGAGCATGTGTGTTTATACCGTGAATAAGAGGTATGGCCTCATGACTTTGCTGCTGGCGCTTGGTTTGTCCAAAAGCCTCTCATCTGCATCACTTCCCCGCCTCCTTGACTTCTTATGAACACCCACACACACACACACACACACACACCTCTGATCACTGGCCACCTAGGGTGCCTACCTGAGAGCTAAAGTAACTTCAGAGCTTCACACCACCAACAGATGGATCTCTCAGTTAGCGCCTCTAGGCTGCTGCTTTCATCTTTGTCTTTCATCCACTGCTTCGCCAATCACACACACACACACACACACACACACACACACACACACTTGTGCAGATACACACATACACACACGTGGCGCTGAATCGAAAACTCTCCATTCACCCAAGAGCACTCTGGCAGATTCAGCCGACTCGCCCAGGGTATAAATAATGCATTAGATGTGAAGTATTAAGGCTCTCTGCTCTATGCTGCTTTCAATTTTGTCTGACTGACTGTCCATCTGTCCATCTGTCTGTCTCATTTTTCTTGTCTCTCATTTTGGCCCAAAAAAGGAGATGAAATGCCGCTCTGTATCTGTGGAGTGTGTAAATAAGCGACTGTTTGCTAATAGGCTCACCGTATCAACTTAAAGATTAATGATATGTCAATGATGTGTTCACAACTTTCCGCTGCCCCCCACGTGGCAAAAGGATTAGGCCCAAATACAGACAGAGGCAGCAGGATGACTTTAGTGGTTCAATAGCTTACAGGTAGGCAGGTTCAGGTCGCAGAAGCTCAAAAGCGAAAACACGAGGCAAGACAGGAACATAGCAACTAGGACGAACTGATGCTGGAACAAAGGAAGAAGCGGACCGACACGGCAGAGGTGGAGCCGAAGGCCCCAGGCGGACGGGCAGGAGGCCAACCAGAAGGGTGGAGCCGCTCTGGAGGACGGGCAGGAGGATGACCAGACGGACGGAGCTGCTCTGGGGGACGGGCAGGAGAATGACCAGACGGGCGGATCCCCTCAGGAGGGTGACCAGATTGGCGGATCCCCTCTGGAGGACAGCAGCGATGACCGACGGGGGATTCAGGCAGGGTGACTGCAAGGACGGCCCACTGGAGATCTGTTGCGCTGGGTAGCTTAGTTTCTGTGACGCTGGGCACCTGAGGCTCTGGGCAGCTGCCAATGGCGTCGGGAGCCATGACAACCAAGTCTTCTTCTGTGGCCTCCACGGGGCCCCAGGAAAATGAAGTGGGGGGTCCCCAGATGAGCACCATTAAAAGGTGGCTGCCAGATTTCAGGGAGACTCCTCAAACAGCTCATAGAGGGCTCAAAGGATTTGACACTGGTGGGCGGCAGGGTAGCCGGCTTTAGTTTCAGGAAGACAGAGGCTGGGACAGGCAGGTAGTGGACATGCGGGCTCAGGACAGGCAGGCTGCAGACTCATGAACCCGAGCCTGATCGATCAGGCTGGAGGCTGGCAGGTCGAGGTGAAGGCTGGTTGCTGGCAGGCAGAGAAGCAGGCTGGAGGCAAGCTGACTGGGATGCAGAGGTGGCTGGAGTGACAGGCTCAGGAGAAACAGGAGTTAGAGCAGAGCTAGTGTGGAACTTCTACCTGTAGGTTCCTGCTTCCAGCTCAGGTGAGGGGAACGAGGCGATTGCAAGGCAGATGGGTGTGGCAGGATCTGGAATCACAAGGGAAAGTCTGAGGGCATCTGGTAGATGAACACGGTCCACGCAAGCAAGCAAACGCAGATGCTTCGAACTACGCAAGATCAGTTTCACAGGTCGTTGGGTCCTGGAGCCAAAATCCTAATGCAACGCAAGCGCGGGCTGCAGCCTGAAAGTTGCATAGCAAACAACGACAGAAAGCTGACCCCTTCTGTCTGATTTCACTTCCCCTGAAAAAACAAACAAACATGGCTGACCAGTTTGACGAAGCTCTAACTGAACATGTCCATATTACAGAGAACCTCATGCATAGGCATGTTTATGACACTCTTCATTCAGACAGGAATGACACTGAAAACATATATACTGCGGTCATGGAAACACTCTGATTAGTTTTACATCATCGCCTGGTGGACTGACGTTACCTCCACCGGCGTGTACGAGTACAGGATGAGTATGTTCACCAGTTTGTGCTGGCTGGGCCATACGCCGTCGTTTGCGTGGACCATGTTTGTACCCATTGAAACAACATTGGTTGATTGTGCAGCTACTGTCGTAGCAGTTCAGAGATTTCAAATTTGGGGGGGTCTCTAGTCTAATAACATTGTATTTTAAAGCTGCAATTTTTAAAAAGGAAAGGACTGCTAAAACAGTCTGAAACTAAAGTTCATGGCAAGTGCAGCATACATCTGGATCTCTGGGGCCATGACACCCTTCACCACGAGAAGGAGGCTGGCGGAACATCTCAGTTTGATATCGGCGAACACCGTCTCCCCCACGTTGTCCAGACAACATCGAGCTGATTATGTGGGCCCATGCCTGCCTGCAACACAGGCTTCATTAAATCAGTTTGCGGGAGGATCAATTGAGAAGCCCTCTGTGTTGACAAGTGTTTGCTCAGACGGAGAGAGGATGAGAGCGCTGCAAGCTAATAGCACAATCAGCTCAGATGAATGGCGTAAGGAAAGCCAAGCAGCACCGGTTGGACAATGGTCTGAAATGCAGTACTGAAGTACTTGACTTTTTCTTTTTTAGCCTATCTTTTAAGACTTTCTGTGCAAAACAGGCTTAATGTGAAATGAAGATTAAAAACAGTAGTGCTTTAGACAGGCCTGGTACATCTTTGACTTTTCAATGAAGCAGCTTTTCTTTTCTTTTTTTTTATCAGAAAAGCACTTTTCCAAAAAGGATCTTTCAACCTAACCTGCAGCACCACTGCACTTAGAAGACGCTTTTCTTTGTAAGCTTCTGCACATAACGTTTAAGCTAGGTACAAAGCTTTTCCTTCTGAAAGGCAGCGCCACTACCTGAGGTGGAGGACGAGGCTTTCTACAAGAAGAGCTCGGAGCGAAAGTGGAGGTCCTGCCGGGTCTCATGGCGAACTCGTCAAAGGCCTCAGGGCAAGACCAGGTGTCAAGTAATATTTGAGAGTCCTTGGGCCGGCACAGGTAGCGGCTTCCTCACATCGTTATTTATGAAAAGGCACGGTGAACAGAGGAGGTGATCTTCAGATTCAGATAGAGACTGTTTACTCCTGTTTCTAGCAAAACAACGCGTCATCTTTCTGTACTTTCGGGAGAAAACGGAAGCCGGGAACAGATCAGTGACCCTGCATGATGGATATAAACACGTATTTGTTAAACTATGCCTGGTTTAAACAGGAAACATACAGTTTGGTTGTCGAAATAGCTCAGTTCAAGGATCAAGGATCTGTTTAATCATTAATCCATGGGAAACCTAAAGCCATTGGCCATATTGAGGGTCCAACAGTAACGCTAATAAACAAGGGGCAGTGGGGCAACCATACAGCATGACGTGGCTAACTGTGGTCCAAATCTGGTTGCCCATTCTAAGCAGTGTTCTGTGTTAATAAGTATTTGCCTCATGGTCAATTACATATAGGCCAAGTGCACCCAGAGACTTTATGTCACATCAAATCAGTAGATGGGTTTGAGGTTATAGAAAAAAAAACGTAGGCTAAGCTGTTTTAGCTATGAAAATCAAGAAGACAGCTCAGTTAACACTGTGTGTGTGTGTGTGTGTGTGTGTGTGTGTGTGTGTGGTTTTTGTCTTTTGACAGCTTTAAACAGTAAGTATGGAAATCCAGAGTCTCACAGTCTTCAGATCTCAACCCGACTGCAGTCATTTTCTAAGACTGTGAGCTGTATTGTATGTAATCTCAAGTGGTGATGTTTTCTTACGCCTCTGCGCTGGTGATAGCCGTTTTCTTCGGGTTGTCCGCCCGTCCCATTCTCATGAAATTTCACATTTTGGCACAAGCATCCACTTGGACTCAAAGGTGAACTTGATTAGAACTTGGGGGTCAAAGGTCACAGGACACAGTTACCTCACGTCCGTCCCGGTCCCATGAACCCGATATCTCAGGAACTGTGTCGCTATACTCTGCCAATACATCGATGATAATCCTTCGTCAATCAGTTCAACGATGTATATTCACAGGAATCATACATACATACATCATTAAGACACATTGCATGAAGCTCATAAATCTACAAAAGAGTTTTTGTAATTGTAGAATGTAATAGATTTTTTTCACAACACGTAAAGTTTACTTTTGACGCCCTCCAGAGGGTGATCAGAGGGCAGCGTCTTGCATGAGAGACAAAGTAACGAGTGAGGGTCTCCCTGGTCGTCATTGCCTCCCTCGTGCTGTTATTGCTGCCCACTCTGCCAAGGCTGTGTGAGGCTGTGCTGTGTCAGTTGTCAATCCGGGGGTGGGGGTTAGGGTTAGGGGATGGTGCAGTGGTCCCGGCGAACGCAGTCGCGTAGCAGGCGTGTTGTTTTGACACTTCCACGGTTTCAGGTTGCTGCACCACGACGCGTCTGTACACCCTCCATTGACATGCCAAGGGGCCGCATGCATTCCCAGCTGCCCCCCTTGCACAGGACAGCTTGTAGTTGAAGATCCTCCTTTCTCTTGGGAGGCGTTTGCCTGGGTAAGGACGCAGTCGAGTACCTCCTGAGTGGAAACGCTGCATCCCATACGAAGGCGCATTGGCACCCTGGCCCCTGGGAGAGTAGCATCTTCAGGCAGGTCAGCTGCGGCCCCCTGCGGAGCCTTTCCAAATGTTGAATTGGCCGGGACTCCACCGTCACTCGTCCTGCCAGATGCACCCGCGTCCACTATCCGATCTGGCAGCCAAAAGGACAATGGAGTGGGACCCCTTATAACTGTTGTAGGCTGATCCAGAAGGACTTCCCGTCGCCCACTGGCGGACCAAAGCAAACCAGAAGGAACCATTAACCGGAATCAGCTGAGGTCTTGCTGTGCACGCAGTAAGTATTACACTAGTCAAGGTGAGAGATGACTCACTGCCTGCGCAAGGAGGTGAGCGGCACACTCAGTCAGATAAGACCTGACGTATAAACGATGTGTACGTGCAAAAACCCAATGTGTGTGTGCCTTCCCCCACATTTAAACTGGTACTTACAAAAGGAGAACGTGCCCACCTCGCACATACTTCAGACCAGGCGTACACACGGTTTTCAACAGACAGCTGAGGGTGATATAATGAGACATGAAATATGATGTGACAGACTCACTTTGTGTCACAGCGTTCTTTTTATTTTCATTCAGTGAGGCTTGTGCACGTGTGCGCGCGCATATGGGAGACGTTTTTCCCTCAGGGATTCTCTGCCAGTCGGGCCTGAAGGCAAACTTGTCCCGCAGCTCCACAGTGACTCCTGAGATTCATGAACCACAACCAGGCGTCCGTACGTTGTCATGCATCTGGCCCCTGATCTTTTTGACGTTCTGATGTTTAATGACGTTGAATTACAGCTTTGCACACTATGGCAGCTTCCGGTGGTATTGCTTTGATACGTGCCGCGACGCGTTCTCCTTCTCATGGCTGAATAGAGAAGGCGCTGCTGTGGACGCCTGCCGAGTTGTGGGCCGTCAGTGGAGTCCAACAAAGCGTGGAAATCCCACTGAGTTGCTAGCCCGCTGTCCTGGAGCTCCTGACCACCCTGCCACGGACTGTACGACGGGCTCATTGCGCTTCAATAAACAGGCTGCAGACCAAACATACAAGCGTTTAACCCTGATTAACACTACTAGACATGCTACGACCCACGCTTAATGAGTGTCATTCAGTCACAGAGCACAGGGTTAAGGAGTCCATGAGCACGAGCGCTGGCGCTTATCGTTAATAATTAATCGGCCTCTTCATCTCATCTGCATATTTTTTTTTTTTTTTTTACAATTTAAGACCTCAAATTGAAACATCAGTCAATAAATCGACGAGATTTGCCAGGGCACGTTCATCATGAGCGAGGACGGCTGTACTTTTGTCAGTGTGCAGGCCTTTTTCTAAAATTGGACCCTCTGGAATTTGCGGGGAACTTGTTGTTTTTATAAGCGCTGAGTCTCCGCCAGATACCGTGGAGCAATTTGTGGCGCTGAAAGTTCTACAATCAGTCGGGGGGGGGGGGTCTAATGAAATGGAAAGCTCTTGATTTGTCAGTTTGTCTCTTCTATTTTTCCATTATTTTTTTCTTTATATCAAGTCTGGCAGCTTGCTTAGTCATCAATTGCTTCTTCTTCTTCTTCTACTTCTCTTTAGCATTGATCCCAATTCTTCTGTAAAAAAAAAGAAAGAAAAAAGGAAGAGACAGGTGGCTGGCTTGTTGGTATCAGAACATCTGTATGACGTGACTGAACATTTCTTGTTGGACAGTCGATGAAAACAACCTAAAACTGGTGCAAAGTTACTGCAAAGAGACATAAAACGTGTCATAATCCCTCCATGGCTGTAGGCTATTTCGAGTTACAATTGGGGGCTATTAATCGACATCGTTTTATTTTCATGCTTTAAATGTATTACTCTTCAGGAGAATAACTCGTTTGCCCAGGAATTCACGCCATTAAGTGTGAGTCTTAGAACAAGAAGCGGCAGTTAATTCATTAGGAAATGACGGTAATAATGTCTTACAATAATATGTTAACATGTAAAAATGAACGAATTATGTTTTTATTGGCGTGGAAGGAGAAGTCATTGCATTTCCACCTAGTGGTGGCACTAGAGGCAAAGTTGTGGGATCGCCACGCTCAATAGGACTCAATTTCTGGGGGCCGGCATTTGTCAAGATGGTCAAGCCTGGATCAAAGTGGTGAACCAACCAACTGACGGACGTTGCCGTCCCCACAGTCCTGACGCCAGCATCGCCAAAAATGCCGGGCTCTATGCGTTTGTCCTCCTCTATGAAAGGGAGTGAACTACTGAGCTAAGATATTCCAGGAGCTCAATTCCCAAGAGTCACCCCCGCTATAGATTTTTACCCTCTTCTGCTACATCCTCCCTGTCTTCCTTTCCCGGGTCTCTTCCCGTCTCCCCCTCTGGCACTGTTGCGTGAGAGAGGTTTATTCCACTAGAACCCATTAGAGGCAGACAGCTGGCTTTCACGCCTGTCACACCATCAATGCGTATGTGTATACATTTATCTATGTGTGTGTGTGTGTGTGTGTGTGTGTGTGGTGATGGTGTAGGGGGAGCAGGGCATTATAGCTTTCTGAGTGCATTAGTATGTGTGTGTCATCCCTCATGCTTCTCCCCACTAAAGCTGCAGCCCGCTTACCTGTTCCCGTCCTCATCCCTCATCCCTGCCTCTAAATCTGCCCCGATGTGCCGGCTACAGCGGACGCAGTGCGACTGGCGGCACAGTGGCGGCCTTCATCGCCTTTCACCTATTACGAATCAGGCCTCCATTAATACTCCTGTCATCACCACTTTTTCTCAAACGGCGTACAGCACAAGTGAACAGACAGACTGTAAGACAAGGCTCGTAGCCCCCCATTAACTGGTTGCCAAATCATTTCTGCACCCTTTGACAGCAGGGAGCAAAAATAGAGGTTTTTGAAATGAGACGCTTTAGGGCAGTGCACCACGGGGACTCCTCTTCCAGCTTCCATTTCCTCTGCATTCATATCACCTCCACTTCACCAGCTCTGAGCTCATACCTCAACGCAACTATTTCTCGCCTTACATCTTCTCTTACATCTTACTTTTCTATGTTCATGCCAGGCGACCTCTCAGTATATTGAATATATTATATTTCAATACTCCCATTTCTGTTCTCCCTCTGTAAAATTGCTTGCAGGCAGTGGCACCCCCCCTGGGCATGAGTACATGCGACACCTCCAACCATAAAGTGGACCATTGTACCATCAGCTTGGATCTAAATCATAGACTGTATAAAAGAAATGGACGTAGCCATGACTATTTGTAAGCCTCCGGTTTGGCATTCTAGCCGTCGCCATCTTGGTTTTTTTAGAGCCAGAAGCGACCATATTAAGACGAGAGGGTGGGGATGAGGATCTAAGAGACCAAGGACACTATGCACCCTCCCTATACCGGCAACCTGACTGCACCTGCACCCCCTGGCTACGCCGTGCAAAGTAGCTGCTAACAAAGTTAGCTTGTAAATGTAAAAAAAAAAAAAGGGGTTGTTTAGTGCAACCGAATGCTGCTATCCTGATTGACAGGTCGCCATCTATTTCACTCTAAATGGGACCATAAATTACAAACTGAACATCATGCTGTATTGGGAGAAGACTTGAAACTGGGGATTGAGACCGTGAACTCATTAGGAAAATGCTTACTGAGTCTACACCTGCTCTATATGTAAAGTGTCATGAGATAACTTTTGTTGTGATTTGGCGCTATGTATAAGTGACAAGTAGGGTCATTTTCTCACAGACTTCTATACAGTTTGACTTATTTTTGCAACCAGTGGAGTCGCCCTCGCCTTGCCATTAGAGAGAATGCAGGTTTTTACTTGAAACAGATGCTCAAAACGATGCCGGTGAGAGTGGTGCTAATGGACCAAAACAGTCAAGTTATGGGTTAACCTCGACTGCGAGCCGGAGGATAAACTAAAATGATCCGGTGAGCTGAGGGGAACTGCAGAGTCGAGTGATAATTCTCGGGTTCGTCACTACAAGAGACTCTTTCTCATCACACATAGTCATCTGACTCAGTGTGAATCTAAAAATGTTGCTGAGAGCAGCTTTAACTTAACCAAAACTCGATGCTATTGCGTTGTTTGGGCATGAGAATTTGTTGGGCATATTCTTAATACCATTAAGAATTTGGTCTATCAGCACCATTTAATCTAATTCTAATCAAGAAGGTCCAGCATAGCATCTTCACCCCAAGGCGGCTGAGGCTAAAACTCTACCAACCAATAACAGTACAACTTCTGGTGGCACGTCAATAAAAGCAGCAGCATCTTCCACCAAAGGCTGGCTCTCTTCCTCTTCTTCAGGAGCCAAAGATAAGCTCCGGCATATTGTCTTGACCACGGAGTGGGTGATTGGCTGTCAGATGGCTCCCGTGAAGGAGCTGCACGACGCCGGTTCCCGCCGGCGGGATTGCTGTCACTCCAGCAACCTGTTCAAGAAACCTCCCCCTGGGAGATGCTGCAGGACCATAATCTACTTCCTCCCGAGAGCTGTCAAGTTATTCCACCAGTCCTGCTAAGACTCCGCCGCGATGCATTCACAGCCCAGCCTGGGGATTGACAGGAAACCCAAAACTGTTTCTGGATTCCTGCTAGTCCATCCAATCTATTTTAAGTGTTTTTGGCACAGTTTTTCAAGGAACCTTGCCCAGGCTCCATATTGCTCAGAATGCTGTCGTCTCATGGAACTACTGGTATAATATTTGATCCTTTGTCCACAGTCTGCATTTATGTTGGTACATTGATACGTATATATGTTGGCACATAGTCTATTGTGGTGTCTCTTATTATTTACTGATTAAACCAAGAATTCTTTACCTGAATTTCCTTCGCAATTGTCGCTTTTCTCACTTGGCAGCTGAAATGAGTCTTCCTCTGATTCTGTTTCAAAGACGCTTTTGTGCGTGCCAAAATATGGTCCCAGCCACGCAGACAGAATCTATGACAAAAGGAGTGAATTTCAAGATATATTGTTGGGAAATTTTAATCTTGTTCTCTATTCAGCTGTCAAAACATAAAGGGGGAAAAAAAAAATCTAGTAAAGCAACAGAGGCTTGTGGTACAGTACAGCTTCATTCTCGCAGAGAAGAAAAGGCATGATTCAACACCTCTTTTTATTGTATGTCATTTTAATTAGATACGGTGAAATACGCTCCCGCCGTGCACATCTATCACCAACAAAAAGCAACGTGTTCTATAAAAACCCACAATGCATCGTCTCTGCCAACTTTTCCATCAGTCCAGAGAGATTTGCGTGGCGGAAACAGAAAGCGGGAGTTGTTTTCCGGTAATGATGTACTCGTCTTATTATCCTAATGTCAAAAAGTCAGTCTGTAAATTTATTCGTGCAGTCAGAAAGTGTGAAAGACACCGACTGTCCTCACCTGAAAGATAACAACACTGGTGGTTTGCTCTAATGCTTAAAAATACCTGTTTTTTACACTTTCAGGACCTCTTGTAATCACATGAATAATGACTGCAGAAGGTAGAAGGGAGACGTAACCTGGCGTTGTTATACCACCGCAAAACCTCTTCATATAAGGAGGCTGGGGTGTATGATTCAATCCATGAAGGCAATATTCTCCTGATCCTTTTTCTCTCAAACCCATAACCACGTAGTCGACAGGTTCAGGTTACTGTATTTGTACCCGTTGGTAGATTTGATTTGCAGCAGGCGAGGCATACATCCGGAGACACATTTTTCAAAACAACACAGACAACAGACATGCATAATTAATGTACTCAAGGCCCCATCGTCATTATGACTTACAAAAAGGAGAAAGAGAAAAATAACAATTCAAATCAAAAAATCAAATCGAATAAATCACCACTGTTCTGGAGGTTTTTTACTGCATCACATGGTCATGGAAGCGTAGACGTTCAAGCTTCCATGCATCTGCCGAGCAAACTCAATCTGCTGAGGAAGGCCGTGCGACACCGAAAGCTCCAGAACTAGCTACTAAATGGACCTCGCGAATGAACTGTTAAACTCAACGCAACCTGGTTTCACGTTGGTAAACTAACTTAATCACAGAGGCGGTATGTCAGATTAGATCATTCCTGTAAGAGTCATTTTTGAAAGCACTGACAAATTGCCCATTCTGTCGAGCAGGTGTGAGGATTTGTTGGAAAATTAAAAAAAAAGAAGAAAAAAAGGTTCAAGCTAATAAATGACACGGCCGAGGACACCAAAACTGTAATTGAAAATAATGATAAAATCTTATAACCTGCAGGTAAATGCACCAGGTCCATGATTGTTCTTTGAAGGGTTGAAATGCATTCAAATCAATTTACATTACATTTTATCCCAATTTGGCATGTTGCTAGACCCCTCCCCCCGAACAGCAAATTATCCAATCATGGCTTAGCAACTGCAACTCGGGCCTTGCAGTCCAGCGTCTGTATTTGTCCACATGTTGAAGCTGCGTTCATGAGGCTGCAGTAAAAGCGATGCTAATAATCTCAAGTTATTAGCAAGTTGTTTTTTATCAGCATTTCCCAAAACACAAAAGCAAAATGATCGAACATAACCCGCAAATGTTAACAGGTCTGGCTAGTTTACCACCTGCAGTGGTAACAAAGCCTCATTTCTAAAGCCAGGGAGTATTATTTCCTAACGTTAGGTTAACGATAAATGATCTTAGTCCTCCTCCTCCAAGCCTGTCATAAAAAGTGAAACACTAGGTTTTCAAATGTTACCAGTAAAGCATAAATCAAACGGGGTTATGTTAAAATGAACATTTCAGCAGCATTTGTATTTCTGATACTGCACTGTAACACCAGGGCTAACTAGATCAAACCTTTTTACAGGGTTTAATGAAGGAGTCAGTCGGAGATGGCGCCGCTCATTAGCTGGCTAGCCTCAGCTATTAAAAAAAAACGCCAACGACAGTCGTCATTTCATTTCCGACGGCAAAAAATCTGATGGTGGCCTGCAAGGAAGGCGACGCCCGCTGACATTTCAAACTGCATGTTTTGGGGTGGAAAGTCCGACAGGCATGGCAACAGTAACTAGGAGGCGGGCTCGTTGTAAGTTTGGGGCGTGAGCTCACAACCACAGCCGAGGCACGGCCGCTGGGACTCTGCAGAGGTGGACGGGAGCGTTACCCCACCATCGTCTACGCATGCCAAGTGATCTGAATGGAACGTTATAAGTAAAAGCACTGGTCATGCCAAGGTGAGGGAATACACAACACTCACACACACACCCACATATATATATATATATTATGTAGTTGGAGTGAAAAGTGTATGGGGGCGGGGGAGGGGGGGGGGTCACAGCTTCCTGTTAACATGCTCTTCAACAAATTATGCCCAGAGCAGACCCACCGGAGATGTCACGTCCCTCTCGAGTGCAGAATCTCAAATGTACGCTGCAGAGAGCCCCCGGCTGACCTGTCCTTCATTTGCATGACGGTTTTCAGTGTAACGAATTTCATATTCTGAACGTGTCACAACTGGCTGAGCTCGGCGCGGGTCCCGGTGGCTTCGCCTCCCCCCCTCCTCCCTCCCGTTCTCTGCAGACGGAACTGCCTCATCCAAACTCAGCCTGCTGAGAGAAATGCTGCACATGGGACTCCTTTTTCTTTCCCTCCACTGAATCCCTCCATCGCGGGCCACCTCTCTCTCTCACACACACACACTCGACACAACTCTATTCCTTCTCCGTCTTCCTTCTTAGTCAGACACCTGAGAGTCCTTTGTTTGGTTCCCCAGGCGCCGACCCTGGCAGCCGTCATGAGTCAGAGGAGACGCACTTTAGAGCCTCACAGAAAGGTTGGCTGAGTTAACTATAAAACTCTCTCTCTCTCTCTCTCTCTCTCTGTCTGTCTCTCTGTCTGTCTTTTTCTACCCTTTGTCACTCTTAAAAACTATTCTTTGCCTCATTTATTGTTGTTCCCTCACATCACCTTCAGCCAACCACAAACACACACACACGCGCGCCCAGTGACGTAACCCGCGAATCAGATCAAACGCTCCCCTTAATCCTGCGCAGATCCGACAGCGGCGAGTGTTTGCATTAAGACAATGACAGCGAGGATTACAGTAATTCATCTGCAGAGCACATGCTGATTGTTAATAAGACCATTACATCCACCGCGATATGATACGATATGATTAATCACTGTTTACTGTGCATATAAACCAGCGGGTCAAGTGGCTGTGCTTAATGTGACGGGTGTTGCCCATAGCGCCAGGCCAACGGAGATTTGTCGCCAACTCTGCAGTCCCCCCCCCCCCAGCAGAGCCAGATATTTCTCCGAGCCCTCGGTGGAGACCAGGGAACGTTAGGCTTGCATTCGTCAGGTAGTCGGAAGGCTTAACACGACCATAACAGCTTTACAAGTCGATAAGGTGTCAATGTTGCGTTTACAGCGCGTTCCACTGCCAACCAGGCCCCCCCCCCCCCCCCCCCCCCCCAAAAAAAAAAAATCACTTAATGCTGTGGCAGCCAAAGGGACCATCCTCAAGGTACTTGTCACTTGGGTTTGGTTTTTTACGATGTTCACTGAAATAATTGCACACTACCGGAGATTTTGTTATATCGAGTGGAAGTAATGATGATGATGAGCAGCACAGTACAGTACAGTAGGTCAAAGTGTGCATAAATACTTGAGGCACCGGCACATATTTGTGAGCAACTGTCTCTTTCCAAGTGACTGGAGTGGAAGCACAACATGGCCTCATTGAACCTGAGGTGGCGCATTACTGGCAGTGCCTTTCCCGACCTGGGAGAGTAAGAACTCCTATCAATTTCGATGGAGTAGTTGCCAACAACTTTTTCTCACTCGCCTTGTCAGCCTCTGGGACCCCCTTTTGGCCACAAAATCCGGCATCTTTTTGGGGCAGACCCAACTCCTCACACAAGAGTTTACGAGAGCGAGTTGATTCCGATGTCTGGATCCTCTCTATTCCTTGATAGCTCAGTTCCACCGTCTATACAGCAGCCTTCGCGAAACGTGACGTAGCGACATTAGCGGCTAAATTACGAAAAGGCTTCAGCTACTTTCCACTGGAAATAGTGGGCAATGCTGTTTGATGCGATGGCTCTTCTTTCTGGGAGCATAGCAGGGTTCTTGCTTTACATGTTTTTAACGTGCATTTTCTAAATGCGATAACAGAAGGAAAACACAGGGAATGAGGAAGAGGCACAGCCGATACCATGACAATTAGCACGTTTTACCAAATGTAAACATGTGGCTGGGATACACACTTTTATTTGCTGTTGTGAAAATGTGACAATGGATGCTTCCCGTGTGCAGGCGCAATCAAAACAACATTTTCAAGCTCTGCTATCTGAGCCTTTTTTGCTGCAGTGATGGCCACAATGGTAGTTGTTGGAACTATTTCATTGTGCTTTTTTTTTTCTTTTTTGCAGTACCACCACACAAACTAAAATGACGGCATGTTGTGAGGACACCCTCAAATATTTCCATCGCAGTATTCAAGTATTCCTGATTGCCATGCACCTGCACACTCACATGTGTGATTACCCTGACAACCGGCAAATGTTGGCCGTCATCTCCTGTCAACCCGACTGTAATGGAAAATGGAGGATAGAGCGAACTATGAGCGACCCCATCCCAGCCCCTCCGGGAGCCCCGCGAGACAGTGAAGCTCACCGATCTGCGCCGTGTCCTCGCCTCCTGCGCGGCGCGCCAGTCTCGGCTCCGCCGTACAACACCTGAGCCGCACTCCCACAACGGTGCTTGTCACCCCCACTTGCAAGCCACCGCTGACGGGAGTAACCGGAGCCAGGGAGCAGTCGTCTGCGGCCCCGTGACATGTCATCACCGCACGCACCCTAACACAGCCGCCTCGCACAAAACAACACTGACTGCTGGGCGAATAATAAACGGGAGACTCGACAACTGCAGCGTAGATTTTACAGAAATGGTTTCAAAGTTTAAACCTTCATTTCTGTTATTTCAACATGCTTGTGAATGTAAAACAAAAAGCCACAGCGTTAAGGCCACTGTGTGCAGGATTTGAAAACTGATGACGCGGCACTAAATTTACACCAATGGGGCATTTGCAAGTCTGATGATGTCATCAGGGTTATTTTCCCTCGGAGACTACTATAACAGATTTTGTTACGCGCTTGAAAGACACGGGTGTTTACCATGCACGGAGGTGCTAACAAGAAGATGCTATTGGTTGCATTAGGGGACATTTTTGGAGCTTGACCCAAACTAGGGACTCGACCTCCGATCCTTCGATTTTGACCATTCTCTTTGAAGAGTCCTCCGACTTCATGAGGTTGCAATACTAGATTGCTGGAGTATCCCTTCAAGTGGACAGTACATTTCAAGTCTGGGCGAAATGTAAAGGTGACAACTGCGATCAGGGGTTAAATGGAGGATGAATGCAGAAAACCATTTACCCACCTCTCAGGAAATCAATTTGAAATCTCCTGCTTTGGAAAATGGTCGGCAATCACTTAAAGTGCACAGGATTTGTAGTTAATGGGCTAAAAAATGCCAAACTACCAGTGAGGCCCTTCAATACTTGACAGTCCTTTCATAATGTCTACTGCTCCGGGTTGCTCCTGAAATTAAGTTTCTCTAAATGTTGATCAGGGGAACTTTTTTTTCCCATAACTGGGACTTGTTTGAAGAGATTGAAGGCAATCAACCCTTCCTGCTACCTATCTGCTATTCCAGCCAAGCATTACATTCACACACAGGGAGGGAGAATATGTGCAATTACTTCCACATCATCTCGTCGGAGAGGAAAATTGGTGCTGCCAAAGTGTAAAAGGAAAAAAAAAAAATCCAGTCCTCATCTCGTCGGAAACTCAAAGCGAGAGCGGATGTCGCAGCGATGAGACAGACAATCAATCAAAGAATGGAAATATGACGGAAGGAGGAGGGAGAGGGCATATCTAATTTAGCAAACGACACAAGACAGGAAAAGAAAAGGAGGGAGAGGCTAAATGGATTTGAGCGTGCCAGCAGGGTGGAGTAGGCTGATGTGTAAATGTGATGTAACCCAATTCTGATAACCTGGGAAATTGATGTTACAATATTGTTCTTCTTTGTCCTACCATCAGAAAAATCACAACAAAATGTGAAATGTCAATGTAAATATGGCATTAAAGGTGATTTATTGAAAGAAATGTATCTTGAAACGGATTTTTTTTTACTGAAGAAACAATGTGACCAAACAATCCACATACCAGCTGCTGACAAGTAATGCAGAATTAGCCGCTGAAATACCCACAATGCAGCGCGACCTGGCGCAGATTCCCAAGCACCATAAAATACAAGCTCCGTGTAGTAGATTTCATGTCCCCGCTGAGTCAGAGGGAGAGAGATAGAGAGGGGTACTTCATTGTCTGATAGGAAACATATTGACTGTCCCATTCTGGCACTCTGCATTCCGAAATCTATCAGATCAGACACACACACACACACACACACACACACACACACACACACACAGTAAAACGTGAAGGTCACTGATTTTATCGACTCAGTCCTTCAAACGAGTGAGCTGTAACCCACGGCAGTGGCAGATCTTGGTGTGTGTGTGTGTGTGTGTGTGTGTGTGTGTGTGTGTGTGTGTGATTAAGCGGGTGCATCTGTGGCTTGCACTCAGGCACATGGGATCATGAGCTGCTGGTTCTGTAATTAGAAGACTACTAATTAATTATGAGGAGAGAGAAGGAGAGAAAGTTTGACTTATTTGACATATTTGCACACACACAGACACACACACGCACACACACACACACACACACACACACACACACACACAGTATGCTGAGGCATGGTGCTGTGTATGACCTGTCCAGGGTGCATACTGTCTTCCACTCATTGCAAGGTGGGATGGGTTCCAGCCACCCTGCACGTCTGAACCAGATGGGCATAGAAGATGGATGGGTGAACGGCATATGGTGTGATTGTTCTTCAATAGACTTTTGATGACTGCAACGCGAATGCATCTCCTGTTTTTCTTATAGACTCTATTGACAGTACGTTTGAGTGAAAACTCTTAATTGATTCTACTTAACCAACTCATCTAAAAAGCCACCGTCCCAGTCTTAAAGGGGTATTTCACTGCTGGAAAGGTGGTCTTTTCATAAAAACGGGGGCTGTCTGTGCAGTGGAAAGATATCGCATACGGCATAGCAAAATATTTTTGAAATTGGTGCTGCATGATCAGAGAAAAAAGGGGGTCCGTGTGTACTCTCCTTTGCTCAAGGTAGAAAACCTACCAAGGCCACTCGTGTACTCATTTAAAATCAGTGTTTCATACACAATGAACCTCGAAGGGATCATTTAGAAAAGAGAACATTCAAATAAAAAGGCGTGTTACATCGTGTATAAATGTTTTTCCTTCCTGTGAGAGGAAATTGCCTCTCACTCCTAAATCTAATGTCCAGCTTTCTTGGACACTTAAAAATCAATTGGCAATGCTCTTTACAACTCTGGGGCCATTTTCCTCACACACACATGATGGGGCTTCATGTGGAGATATACAGTGCTTAACAAATTTATTAGACCGCCTGTCATAAAAATGAGAAAACACAAATATTTTAGAAATCTGTCAAAAACTTGTTTCAAACTAAAAATTGTATCGTTGTATTGTGGTCTAATAAATCTGTTAAGCACTGTATATCCAGCGGCGATTATGTTTGATGAAAGGCATTCTGGGGAACGAGCCATGTTGAAGAAAAAGGGAAGTGTCCTTCAACAAAAAGTAAACCATTTGCTTCATCACAGATGACTCACAGGCTACACAAACACCTGTATCAGCCAGCTGCGCTGTATGAGGCGTCCATATTGGCTCCTGCTGTCCCACTGGTGCGTTCGGAGTGCGTGACGCGCTTCTTTACAGTTTAAATTCCCCCTGACTGCGAAGCGCCCACAATGCTGACACATCAGCAGTGTGTCCTCTCCACTGTAAACACTGAACAAACAGCCAGTGGGTGAAAATGAATGAATGAATGAGTGAAATGGGTCCACAGGGGGACAAATAAGGCATCAAGAACATCTCAGCCAGACATCTTTACTACTTGTCATAAACATTCTGACAGCAGCTGTTCCCAGTGTACAGTGTGTTCCTTATGGCCTGCACAAACACTGCACATACTGTGACAGCAGGCACGTCTGAGTGGTACGAGAGCACAGTCACTCAGAGTTTTGAAAGCAGGGGCGCTGGATGGGGGGGGGGGGGGGGTCCCTGTTTGTTCTGGGGCCCAGGACTTGACAGGGACACTGGAACATGACAGGCTTTGTAGGTATTTAGTGTTTCACTCCCCCACATCTGCTGTTGTCTGTCTATATGTCTGAGTCCCTTCTGTCTGTATTAGGAATGAATGCAGAAATGTGGAACATTCTAAATATAATTATTATGCAGATGATGCAATTTTGTATACAGTTACTTCTTCTTCTTCTGTGCCCAACATATACGCTTTGACTGGCCCACCAATTGAGAAAGTGACCCACAAAAACATTGGTCGTTGAGTTACTGGGGATTCAGAAAACAGCGCTGCGTTAAAACAACTGCAGGTTGGTTGCAGTGGTGGCGGTGTGTGTTGTTTAAGGGTACCGTTGAGGCAATGAAATACGATCCGAGACGTCCTGCTGGAACGACAGATTAATGAGTGCAAAGGCTTTTCAGACGCCTGCATTTTTCTGTCGGAGCCCTCTGCTTTGGTAACCCCGCTGTGTTGCCAGACTGGCTCCGTTCGAACGAATGAAAGGGCAGCGTTTTTTTCCACGCTGGACTGAAGTCAGTCTGAGTGCAGCCTCAGGCAACAATTAATTCCGTCTACTGTCTTGTCTGTACTGAACTTTGGCGTCATTATTTATATGCATGCTCCACTACCGACTCTTTAATCATTGGATGTTTGGTGTCATGGAGATTCATATCAGGAGGTGGCTTCAGAACCCATCACCGCGGCGTGTACAGGTGTGTTCGGTTCCAGCTGTCGGTCAGAAGAGACCTGCACTCTTAAATACTGTACGTATTATATATATCTGGCATCTCTTCTACAGAATACAGTGTGTCTCATTCAAAACAGAGCTTAGCGATGAGGCCTTTAAATGTTTTTCTCCACTCAGGTGGAAGAATCGGCCATTAAGGCTGATTTATTATATTTTATTTGAGTCCATTGACCATTCCTGTACCTGCAATGGTTAGATGTTTCTGTTATTACATTTTGGGCATCTTAAGCCTGTATTGCAGACAGTAGAGACACTACAGGGAATGAGGAAGAGAGCAACTAAGGTCAGCCTCAAACTTGGGACGTTGCAGTTCATGGTCAGCGTCTTCACCTCTAAGCTACAGGGGCGTCTTTAAGACTGACGAGGCTTTCATCCCATATTTTTGTGTTCAGATCTTATTTAATGCCGGTTTGAGGCCCTTCTTTACACTTTTACCATTTTGCCCTCATCCTTTATTTGCAGTTTTGTAATTTGTGGGATTGTTGCCTTTTGCTTTTATTGTCCTGTGCGCACATGCACACGAGAGTGACCTGCTCTCACTGGATTCTGATTTCCTCACCATGCAAAAATAGCCTTTGGGTTTCCAATAAAAAAATCTTTTTATTTTACTGTCTGATCATACCTCAGTTCTGATAAACATACTCCAAACAATTGTCAAGTTCCCCACAGCCATACTAGAAAACAAGATGGCGACCTCATTACTGCAAGAGGAGGAGGAGGAGGAGGAGGAGATGGTGTCTGGCATTGGATGTAAATCTCCTCCTTGACCTTTGACCCCCCCCCCCCCCCCCCCGGTCCCTGTGTGGTTGGTGTGAAAGTTTCGGCCTAGTGTTCGCAGACAGCTGACGTCAGTTTCCAGTTCCAGTGTGCACTCAGTCTCTTGTCCAGTTTTCTCGACATTTAAAGATGACTGTGTTTAACATGTGCAAGGTCAAGAATGAACATTCAAGCTCATATTAAACTACCAAAGTCCAGTTTGTGACTGTCCACATGGAAAACGTGTAACAATACTGATCCACTGGGCAGAATTAAGACGACCCATATCCAATCATGTGGCTAAATTGGGTGCTTTAATGTTGAAAAACCTTTTCGGTCAGTGTGGGTTAAGCTGATGCCATAGCTAATATCTTTGTCCGACATTCACACGTACTGTATGTCAAAGAGGGAGTTGAGAAAAAAAAAAAGGCCTAAAATGTTGCTGGATTCTACAGCAAAATATGAAACGATAGCGATCCGCAGCATAGGTACTGGAATGATAAGTCACTTACATTATGGCAGGCAGGGGGAAATTTCCATATCTTTCAGTAGAAAGAGCCAACGATGGCTTCCGCCTGCTGAAAACCAGAGCAGCGAGCGTACCTCGAGAGATTGATGAAATGTCAAACAACAACAACAGCCCTCCACCACCTCTCGGTTTTCAAAAGCAGAGATGCAGACCATCCATATTCCTCACTACGAGCAAATTGCACTGAAGTGTCGGCGAGATGATATATATCCCCTGTAGCGGGAGCGTAAGAAAGTCCAGATGTTTCCATTTGTGCGATATAGAAATGAACATCAGAGACGTTCGCCTCTGCTGCTCGTATGGCTGAAAGTGTCAATAATCCGACGCTTGAGTTGACATTAGTTACAAAGAACGACCTGAGCCGCCGGATGTCCCAGAATACTCAACATGACACATTCAGCATCACCAGCCATGCTAATCAGGTCATTAATGAGACTCATTAATGCATTCATTAGCAAATATTTCCATTATCAGCATCCTTGTTTGCATGCAGTATCACACGTTGGGGACAATAGGCGATGAGTGCTCCGCGTGTTGAAGAGCTGGAGAGTTCCGAGAATGGCGGTTTGTCCTTATCAATATGCAAATCGCCAGAGTGGGAACAAATCCACACAGATATTTGCGGGAGTAGAATTTTGCGCAAATATTTGTGACACTTTATGTTTTCATTTATTCACGTCGTACTTTTCACGACGTCCTCGATGAGGATTCATTCCACGATGATTTAACTGAACACAGGATTTGCGCGGGAGCCGTTCTTTGGGCCGCGTCCTCCTGAACAGGCCTTGGACGGATTCCGACACGTCATAGCATGAAAGGCGCAGGTGTGTAAGTAACATGGGCGAGGTGTTCCGGAGCCCTGCTGTCGTGCATGTGCCGCTTGCTGGGACGCTCAAAATGTAACAGAGACATCATCGGCGTTGTGAGTTCCCACCTGCGCTCTTCGCGCGAGGACATGTTCAACTGTGAAAAAAGGTCTGCAGGGAAGCAGCATGAGCTCTGCAGCTGTGAGGGCTGTGAGGTGTAATTTGATGACACCTGGTGCCCCCCCCGTCGCTGAACGATAGCCAGCCGCTGGCCATTTCCGACTGATGCAACAGCCCGCCGTGCGTGCTGTCTATTTATAGATGGTTTCGTTTATTTCATAATATATGAACCATCCATCTCTTGTCGCAAACACTGACGCCCCGTGTCATCACCGAGGCTCCACATGGCCCCTGCAGGATCCCCCAGGTGTTTTCAAATATTTTGGCTGGTTAGAACTTTTCCCCACGCCGTCGTCATTGGTGTGTATCACACGCAGAATCCTCCGCTCAAACTTTAAAACACTCACAACCCCTGGGACTTTTAGTGAGCTTTAGAGTAGGGGCTGATTTTCTTACCGGTCTCCAAGTCTTTATACCAAGCTCTTGACTGTCACTTCATATTTACCACCTGGGAATGTTCCCATCGAACTCTTTTCGCGCTGCGACGAGTCAAAATGTCTGCCGCGAAAAAACACCTGTTTTTTTTTTGGTTCGCAAATGGAGTCCAATGACCTCGGAAATGTCCCAGAACCAGACAACTGAAAAACACTTATTTGGGTGTTGCATGCTGAATGACCCCTTGACTACAATATACATTACACGAGCACTACGTATTGCGGTGTGTATTCGATGTAACGCGGTGAAAGGATCACGACGTGGGAGACGAGCGTTGATTGTTGCGGCTGTGCTTTTGTAAGGCAGCAGAGGACCCCCCAGTGACGTCAAAACCGCCTGCAGATCCAGCAGGCAGGGTCAGAGCCATTTATTCTAAAACTGTAAGCACGCCTTGTCGTTGAAATCACGAAAAACCATGAAAAAAATAATAAAAAAATGTTCAAGAACCCTTTATTTCTCAAGGCGGCCTGACCCCATTTAAGGCCGTCGCTCCTTTCCTATTTTTTCAGAAAGAGACATCACTCTTTAATTCGGATGGCTCTGGGGCGCTGCCCAGTGAATACATACGAGCCGACGACTTTCAGAAATGATGACAACGTGTCGGAAGAATTACCCCGCAGAACAAAACACCATAAACCAGCGTGAAGGATCCGCAGCCGCCTCGGCAGCCAGCCTCTGGCATTGACCGAGAGTGTTTATTCTTCGTACGTCACTTTTTCTTTTTTTTTTTTTACGGCAACCTATTCATCCTCGGAGAGTATCTATGTGACGGTTCTTATTTTGGAGTGATGCTTCGACACACACGCAGACCTCATGCTCCCACCCCCAGCCCCCAACGCACATTCCCGATCTTTGGGTTAATTACCGCGCAGTCCTTGGCTTGAGAGGGGATTTATAGTCGGGGCGTGATCCTGACTCAGAGTCGCCGAGCAGAGAGACAGAGAGAGATGAGAGGAGGGTGGCGCTCTCCCACATCTGGAGCACTTCCAGGTGCCACATGTCAGACATATATTTCAGGTTTAAAAGGAGCAGAAGCAGCCACACTGACCGGGGGCAGGTGCTGTCTCCAGGAAGAAATGAAAATAAAAAGAAAAGACAACTGTGCCCTACATTAAAGCTCCGTATTGTGTTTTAGCTGTAGCACTGCAACCCCCCCCCCGCCCCCCCCCTCCCAACACACACAACTTCTTGGAGAATTTCAGGGCAATCCATTAACCTTACCATCACGTTTTGTCCCCTTGTGCTGTTATTGTTTTCCATTTCTCCTCGGGCTATACTTCAGCCTGGAGTCGATAGAGTCTGAACGTGTGTTGACGTGGGTGTCGACTGGATGTGTCATGTTTTACACAAAAAGCCGGGGGGGGGGGGGACCACTTGAGTTTTCATTTATTTATACTCACAAGAATAAAGGTGACGCCCCTTGCTGTGAAGGGGCTGTCAGTGAAGGCTGAGACTTTCAAATGTAGCTGCAGTTCCATGAATTCTAGATGACCGTCAGATAGAATGTATAGGCGTCAAATTGGCTGAGTGGCTGCAGTGGTTTAGACAGGGGGGAGAGATGGGGGGGACACTGGATAAGTAATGGAACAGAGCTGTGGGTGGGTGGGTGGGGGGGGTTATTATGATGTCTTTTACACTCTATTTCTGAGAAGTCCAGAGCACCTGAAGAGCAGGACCCCAGTATTCTAGTCCAGTCTACACTAGACCCCAGCAGAGGAGATTGTACCTGCACCTTGTTCAGAAGTGGTTTAGTCTACTTTGCGGGGGGCGTCGGAGCTCCCTGCCCTCCGTTTCCATCCAAGTCTTGTTGTTTAAGTAAGTTCACAGCCTGCCATGCTGGTCTGTGTACAATGAAACAGCAAAATCAAGCAAATGCTATTTGCACCCAGGTGTCAGTAGCCAACAGTGCGATTGTGCACCCGGGGGTGGAACCTAACCAAACTGCGTGTTAGAAAGCCTTTAGTTAGGTTCAGGAAAACCCTCGGCCCCTAAACCCTTGTGGTCGATCATCACCCGCTGACGACGCTCACGCGGGGTGCAAATAGTCACACGGCGGCTGTTTAGCTATTTGCACCCCGGACGCAATCAGCCCTCGCTTCCACCAGGGGTCACATCAGGGTAAAAAAAAAAAAAAAAAGCTTCTTTAATTGCGTGCAGTGTTTGCTGGCTAGCAAGTCAAGTATGGAAGATCAAAAAAAAAAAGAAGGACGAAAAACTTGGAGACAGCTTGAAATGATGGGGAACACTGGCGAAGCTGGACACTTTTAGAGTGACTATGGCTTTCTACCCCACCCTGGCTCCATCTTATATGCTGTAGGAAACATGAAAAATGATTTAACCCAGCAAGTGGAATTATGTCATGTAATATGCTGAAGTGTGAACCACCAAGGTTTAATTACCATACATCTTGAAAAAAGATCTACTGTAGCACTGTCTCCTTGAAGAAGACCTCCTCAATGGTGACGTAAACTAGGTGACTTTGTCTTTCTTTTGATAAGAATACATGTTGCCCTGGTTGCATTTGCAGGTAGTAACCTACGTTTTCAGTTGGATGTTTATCCATCAGCTGTAGGGTTACTTGCCACAGACATAATGGAACTGTCCCTCTGAAATGGCCACTTCGGTCACAGTGACCAGCTTAATGGACTGAGACCAGCCAGAAAACAGTCCACAGTTAAAAGCTAACGTCCAGGAGTCAACAATAAAGGTTTAACCTCACCTCATGCAGTAAATCTCTGCCACACCAAGAAATGGAAGGTCCCTTTCTTCCACATTAAAATCCACATCTATAAAACATACTATTGCGGGGCTTGGTCAGGGTCATCCCTGAGAGACAAAAGGGGTTTAAAAATGTAAATATGAAGAGTGCCACTCCTCACTTTTCATATCCTCAAGCCTCCTGAACTGCATTACAATGCCATGGATAATTCACGCGAACTAATGAAAGGGTACATTTGGGTCCCTTAGATTAAAAGTGTCGATTGGTGCACTAATGTCATAAGAGATGACTGTATTTGAATGAGCAGAGGGGGTGTATCACACAGCTGAGGTTAAATATTTAACGAGGCCGCTGTGAACGTTGTGGTCCAGGAGCTTGATTGATTGACAAGATGAGACGAGTCATGATCTGTGTGATCCAGCGCGGCGGGTGGCAGTGATTGATTGACTTTGCCGTAGTTAATCAGAGCGGCATGTTGAAATTTCGTGGGGGGGGGGGGAGAGAGAGAAAACGTGACTTTTTACAAGTTGGGGAAATCAGAGGCCAATGGATCGATAAGTCACAGGCAGGTGGGAACGTGTGAGGGGAAAAGAAATCAGTTGGGTTCTGTTACAACAACATTGTGCTTACCAAAGCAGATGCTGGGATCTGGGAATATGGCCACAATAAAGTTCAAGAAACCTGAGCAGTAAGACCACCAGGCAGGCTGTAAATACACCCCTCGCTTAGTCAAACCTATTTGGAAGAGAAAACATAGGTGAACCGTAACAAAAAATCCATCACATTTTACAGGCTGACGTCATGGTTCTACCGACTTTGACCCACCACAAGGCTGTTTTAGCAGGTATGGTTCACCATGTTCACCATCTTAGTTTAGCGTATTAGCATGCCAACGCCTGCTGATTAGCGCTTAAAACAAAGTGCAGGTTGATGGGAATGTCATTAGTTCATCAGATCTTTGGTCATACACTAAAGTATTGAACAAATTGATTAAAATGATCATTTTGCATTTCAGCCCCGACATCCAGCGTTGTATTGAAGTTGGTGAAGCTCGCTTCCAATGTCAGCTCAGCCAGTGACATTTTGTCAGTCCATTAATGAGGCAGTGAGGGAAGTGACAACAGAACTGTCAGCGTTAACTGAACTCCGATAATGATGAGTGTAAAAACCACCAGTGTGTAAACGAGATACCGTATGAGTTGGAGCTTGCTCACCTGACCTAGAGTCGTATCAGCTCTATGAGACAACTTTCCAATCAACACTTGTCAACTCCAAACGCTTATCACTGAATATCAACATGTACAGTATCAACATTTGGAACATTTGCTGTGTACGACCTATAAATAAAATGTTTAATTAAAAGTGTGATGTGCCCAAATGTTCCCCTCATTCAGCAAGACTAAGAGTCTACAGCCACTCCAGCAATGTCACGAACCAAAGTAGTGGACAAATTGTAATTCTGGCCTGATGATGACACCAGATGAAAATTTAAAGCATCACCAAAGTGAGTAGAATTCATGATGAAATATCTTCACTTCAGGCAAATCATCCAGTAGTTGCTGAGACATTCCACGCTGAACCAGATATGTCAACCCGCTGGTGGAACTTGAGGAAAAGTCAGGGGACCTCCCAAGGATTCATCTTCTTGCAAACATGAATGTTTGTACAAAATGTCATGGCAACCCATCGAATAGTTGTTAAGACATTTCACTCAAAACCACAAATGTCAACCTCGTTGTTGTGCTGTTGTGGAAAAGTCAGTACAATGCATCCTCTAGGTAGGCTGGCATCGCCGGCCCAATTTGCGAATGCGAAATTGGTTTCTCAGTTCCCCAGTCTCAGTTCCTTTTCGATTTCCAAGGGGCTGTTGTCAACAGGCGCAGAAACCAAAGCGCCTCCGGAGGATGTAACGAAACATGTGACGTAGTGGTAGGCTGCTAGGCTAGGTAGCTGGTTCCAACATCCAATTCAAATGGCCTCCAGGTCAACATAATACAAGCCAACACTTACCATTTGTGCGTAGCCTGAACTACCATCCAGCTCGCTTACTACTGACGTGATAGCGGATTCAGAAAGTTCCACATCAGTGGCAGCCATCTTCGTCGCTTACGAAAATGCACTTAAACGGCGCTTAAAACCTGCCCCACATTAGATCAACCCTTGTGATTGGCCTGACCTGAATCAGGCTGGATGGAAATCTGTCTGAATGGGAGGGGGGCCGGACGCATCTGCCAGAGCTATCGTCGGGGGACCAATTTTTACGGCAATCCAACAAACAGTTGTCAAGATATTTCAATAAAAGTCTAAAATGTCAACCTCATCGTGACACTAGAGGGGGGGGGGGGGGGGATCAGTAGGGTTCATCCTCTGAGGACCATGAACGTCAGTTTCATGACAATCCAGTCAATACTCACAGACTGACATTGCCATCCGTAGAGCAACACTGCTAACATGCCAAATCTTTGTCCCGAATACATGCAAGACTCCAGCCTCTCATGCTGGAGCCCCGTAAGAGTGGGAGGATAAAAAGCTCTATGAACATTTTGGAAGACAACACAGCTGACTGAGCTGTCCAACGGGAAAGGCTTTGATTGCTGACAATCTGGTCAGAATTTTAGCAGAGGAAAGAATGGAAGCTCATCCAAATTCCCAGGAAAACGAAAGCCGTGGGACATTGCTGTAACAACAGGACCACTAAAAGACCTGACCTAACAAAGGTCTGTGTCTTGTTGTCTGAGCTGATAATTTGCTTCTGTGGAACTTTAACTTGACAGGAGTTCCTATTTGAGGCTACTTTGTAATTAATAAATGGCCTCTCTCACACAGGGTTGTATTCACATAGTCACGCACACCGAACAGGATATGCTCCGCTTCAGCGACACTCCTGCAGTACAGATTCTGCAATTACTGCACAGTGACAGGGAACACACTGGCAGGGAAGTGAGAGAGGTAAGAGGTGTCACTCTCTTTGGAATCCAAGTGAGAGGAAAAAAAAATGTCTCTCAGAAAGTTTCACAACTCTCAACTTTATTTCTCGTGTCATTCATTTCATCTGCAGCTGTCGAACCACACAGGATGTCAGGAGTATTGAGAGTGAGAGGTTTTTTTTGTTTCTTCTGACAGGTGGGTCAAGAGGTTGTGCGCTGACTTCTTCAGCCTTCCTTCAACTGAGAGACATCTCCAAAACGAAGGCGCCTCTACCCTCTGCTGATCTGGAGAAGGCTATCTGGATTTGATCTCCTCGTGGCTTTCTCTCCCTGCCTCAGTCAGAAGTGCCTCTGTAACGCCTCCAGCTTTTTCTAAATTCAGCAGCCGATGTGGGATTTTAAGTGATGCTAAAAAGCAGAGAACACATCATCCTGCGTTAGCATCTCCATCCTGGTGACCTGTTAGCTGTAGAATTCAGTTTAAACATTGTATTGATCATTTTCAAAGCGTTGCTATTTCAGGCTCCAGTGATAGCTGATCCTACTGAAGGTCCTCATGTTCTGTCTTTTACAATCTGCAGTCTTGTCTGTTTAGGAAATTGGCGGGTTTTTTTCATACTATTCATGCTATTGTCTTGTTCTTCGTTGTTAATTATAGTAGAGTTCAACTGTTGAAGGTCCATCCAGGGACATTTGGGGAAGGGTATCCTTCTGATGCCCCCTTCCTCCCACTCCATGTGCATTGTGTTTCCTGTTACCTTTAAGTATGCATCGGGTACAGAGCAGACTATGATAGCCTGCTTCATTGGATCTTGCTTTAAGCCTCAGACACATAGTCCAAGACTGGAAAACTATGGTGTAGGGGTCTTCACAGGTCCAAAATTTTGGATCCGATTTGATGCTGACCTGTGGAAAACCTCCTGAAAACCAATGTGCATGAATTAATTCTCAAAAGAGACACGATCTGAAGAGATCCTGAGGAATGTCCAAATAGACCCTTTGAGACCTGATTCAAATTGCAGTCGACCTGAACAGACCCAAACACTGGCAGCAGCATGATGCGCCATGGGTTTAAAAAAATGAGCTGTGAATTGTGAGGTTGGATTTAACACAAATTAATTTAGGAATATGCACCTTTTAAGAAAAATATGATATTGAGCTGAAATAATTTAGGCCTCTCTTCATGACAGGGTCTCAAGGTCCTGATATTGCTGGATCTTGAGAGCATTGCTAAAGCTGATGCTGTGTTTTAGTGGTGCATATTCACATATTCCCAAAGTTACAATTAATAAAATGACCAAAAACTGCCAAATCACTGAACCCACTGTAGGGGTTTGGGGGTCCCTGGAGGTCTGGAGCCCCAGGGCAGTCGCCCACTATGCTTGTTTGTTAACCCAGCCTTGACAGTGCCCATCTACAATAAATTCAGGAGCTGCCTTAAGGGCCTTAATGTTTCAGTTATTCCTTTGCTTTAGTGGTGGATGGTACCCAAGGAATTTGCAATTAATCTAATTACTTCAAACTAGTTGTCGCGCAGTGATCTTGTGGCCTTTATGGTTCCTACAGGTCAGGGGCCCTGAGGCCACTGCCCACTTTGACAGGTTTATAAGCCAGCCTTGGGTCCACATTGATTATTGTAATGAGTATGGACCTGAAAAGTCAAGTCAAACTGAGCATTTTTACAAGTAGTTTAGCATTTTCCCCAATGGTTGAATCTCAGTATCCGTCTAAGAAAATACATGTGGTCCCTGAAAGCATTAACAAAACAATGTATACAACTGTTGTGAGTTGAAACTTGTCCTTGGATTTTACATTTTAATATGGTAGTATTTGTAGTAGTATTATTTCTGACTTAAGTCAGAGGACATAAGCATTTTAATTTGTCCTATACTGTGTTTATGACAGTGCTACCGTGGTCGCAGATTCTTAGTCTTGGGTGAATGAGGGGAACATTTGAGCACATCACACTTTTAATTAAATATTTTATTCATAGGTCACGCACAGCAAATGTTCCAATGTTGATACATGTTGATATTCAGTGATAATTATTTGGAGTTGACAAGTGTTGATTGGAAAGTTGTTTGACAACTCATAGAGCTGATGCGACTACAGGTCTGGTGAGCAAGCTCTTACTCATACGGTGTCCCATTTACACTCATCATTATCAGAGCTCAGTTAACACTGACAGTTCTGTTGTCAGCTTCCACATTGCCTCATTAATGAACTGACAAAATGTCATTGGCTGAGTTGAGATTGGAAGCAAGCATCACCCAGCTTAATATAACGCTGGATATTGGAGCTGAAATGCAAAATAATAAGTGATGATTCTGTCACCTGCCGCCGTCATTTGAAATTCCTTCCTGAGGAAACATCTTGCTCTGCAGGTGGCTTCTATCAGATTATCAAGCACGCCACCTTCATCGCCAGTCAATCAATCAATTCTCCTTAACGTCACACCGCACTGCAGTCATAGCTCAGATATTTATACAGTGGTTTCTGATGTGCTGAATGTGTCCAGTCTGATTTCTATATCAAACATAGAAACACATGAGCAGTTCCCTGATAACAACTGTCTAACTGACCAACTAATTCATAAAATGTCAACAACAAAAAAACCACAGCCCTGACATACTGTTGGATTATCAAGTGTTTATGGTTAATGTGATAAAAACAAAAAAGAACTGTCCATCCAGCGCACACAAAGCAACATTTTTCTGGCTACAGTACCAAACTCATATTAACGTTCTCACATTCACTTGCCTGTTATCTGGTTCGGTGCAACAACTCCTGAGAAAAATACCCAGATCTTTTTGACTTTCTTTCTCGACTTGCTAGACTTTCTTCCCCAGACACCAGTTTGCTTCGGTTCTTTGGGGTCAGTAGAGGGTACGGTGGGCTTGTATGAACTACAGTTTCACATTATGTGAAAGTTATAAGGACCAAACCAACTCAACTGGAGAACCAAAGGCTGCAAAAGTGGAAAACTGAAAACAACTGCAAAGTTGGATGTTGATTCTCAGTGGGATCTATAGTACATGTTTAATGTGGCATAAATCTTACTTTTGGGTTGTTTATAGTGATTATAGACCTATGTCTATACAAACCATAATAGTATCATTTTATCAGTTTAATACAAATCTATCAGTTTTTCTCTTTTTTTCCAAAAGGGATAGTTCTTGTACCGCACAGGGAGGGCATTCAACACGCATGGTGGATGCAAAAAGTCCAAGACTTTGATACCTCAGACCAAGGTTTGTGTCTCACATGTGGTTAGGTTTGGATACGTTAAAGAAAGATGGTAGTTATAAATAATAAATAAAAGTCAACTCTGTCTCATGTTATGGTAGACTCTTTCAAGGTGCAACCAGAAGACAATCTAACATGAACCAAACCTTGATCTTGATCTACATCACTGCAGCAGGGTGAGAAGTTAAACCAATGGCGGTCAGCAAAAACAAGATTTTTAGGGGCTTGAGTTGTCTAAAATAACCATGCTTTAGATACCCCAAATGAAATACATTGTCTGTGAATGTTTTGCAGATACTTTCACTATGAACGTTTTACAACTTTGCAGATATTTTCATTAAAAAGTTTTCCTCATTATGTAAAAAAAAAAACATAATTTAGCCAGCATTGCTTATATTAAAAACGTATTTGCTGTTGCAAATGAGTAGTGTATAAATATAGTACATATAGCATATGAAAGACAAGTTTTTTTTTCTCTAGTCCTATAAATTAAATCCATTTTCTATTTATTGAAATAAGTTCAGAGGAGGTTGCAGCCTCTGCAGAGGTATGCACACTGAGTACTTTCTAGTCTCTCTCTGCATTGACTTCAGCTTGTCAGAGGTAATCTTCACCAGACAGTTCACCTCGTGTTCTCCATGTTTCCAAGTGTTCTTGTGAAGTGCTGTGAAGTTCTCTGCCGCCATTTAAACCTGGAGGATGTGATAAAAATATGATAATAGAACAGGCATGATTTTCATTCCGCCAAGTTTTCTCTCTGGACTTATCTGCAGTGGGAAGCTTAAGAAAAGCTTTGGGTACACACAGCCATACAGCAGTAGAGAGATTAACAGAGATGGTCCACAGATTCCTCTGAAGCATAGAGAGGATTACCTGGTGGAGGGCACCAGGGTGGAAGATAGCATCTTTAACATTGCCTGGAAAAGCAGAATTTTATAATGGGCTTTTGAATTCTCTGACTCTGCCATATACTGATTTTAATCTCACCTTCGTAACAACTTTTTTGCAGTTTGACCATACTGGTTTGTAGGCAAGTGTGAGGAAAAATAACCGCCAGTTCTTATTAGTGCAATGAAATGCCAATAACGTCATCATAATTCGGTTTTATATGATTTCAGGTCGTTCAGCAACGAAAAATAAGCATCACAAAACTTAAATTTTGATCTTGGAAATTGAGTTCTGCTGCATTTATTGTGCTTGTGGCAATATATGGCACTAAAAGGAGTGGTCGTAAGCCAGTTTGCTAGCTAACTGTGCATCATCCTTTGCATCAGCCTGAATCATTGCCACAATTTCTTTTTTCGATATTGCCACCACTGTTATTTTCAAATCCTTTACGTAGGGGCTTTAAATTTTGTAAAATTCGGCACAAACAGACACACTGATCATATGTTGTGAATGCAGCTAATGTGAGATTATGTTCTTCGACTACTCACCAAATGATTACACATCGGTAGCAGATATTGGCCACATTTTGCAGGTGAAATGGTTATCTTAAGGGGATATAAAACATGCAAAAAAGACATTTGTTTAAGGGCAGGGTAGTAAACGGTATTCTGGATTTGTCTCCTTCTGTCGAAAGGCAAGGGTATAATTTCCACTGGGAATGGGGGCAACAACCCCCCCCCTACTTTTTATATTTCTGGTTGACTTTCAAGCTCAGGGCTGAAAATGTCCGGCACCTCTGCATGTTTTTATGGAATGAAAATGAATATACCTCATTTTAGTATTTTCTTATTTACTAGATGCTTTCACTCAGGAAGGTGGTCCAGTACAAACATCACTTCAGACAACAGGAGGACAGAGAAAATGGGATACAATATGTCGAATAAATATGCGCCATTTTAAAAAGAAGCATAAGTAGATTCAAGAGTGAAGCGAGTCCCTCAGGCGACCCTGGAATAACTTCACTGTCAGGCCTGAGCTAATTCTGCCTGGCCACATGCTCTTAAAAAACAGGTACAGTCTCAGGGGCTCAGTGCCAAAACCAGGCACCTATGGGATTCTGGGAGATTTTTCTCTCTCTCTCTCTCTCTCTCTCTCTCTCTCTCTCCTTGTCGGCCATGCTCCGCTCTATTCTCCTGCTTCATATTAACTTTGACAACCCAGTTTACCTGAAAAGAGCCGATTCATTAGAAGAACGAGGCTGCTGTAGACTGCAGGCATAATTACTGCTCCTGAAACTGAAAATGTTACAACTTGAAGCTGAGGCTTCGAACCATACAGGAACAGCAGATCATGCCTTCCGACTTGGGAGTGCTGCAGCTAATGTGGCGACAAGTTATATGACGACAAGAACAAGGCGACATCGTCACCACTGAGATGTTCATAGTTAGAAGCCTTAATGTGATCTTAATGATAATCTGCACGGGGGATATCTGCAAAGGCCTCATAGCATGTTGTTCCGCCCCTCTCGTTGCCTGTCAGGTCTCACAAAACCCCCACTTATTTCCTGAGTTGTAGATGAAGTCATTCTTTCATTCAAGTATAGAAATAGTTTGACATTTTGGGAAATATCCTCATTCAAGCTTAGCTGAAGTGGTATGAAAAGGAAATACTCATGTAAAGCACAAGTACCTCAAATTTGAAGTTTTGTACAGTACTTGAGAACATGTTGCCACATTCCACCACAGACATCGAACTGACTGAACACTGCTTTGTGGGGAGGTTTTGTAGTCACACAAAGCCAGGCGATAATCAAGGCTCCGAAATATGTTCTTGGTTGACGCACATGTCCCATATCTAAAGAGGTTATAATATCATAATATATCAGAAACTGATCCCATAGAGGGGAGCCTCAGTTTCCCCAAACAAGGCAATCTTTTTTTATATAACGTCAGCTGAAAGTACAAATCAAAAGGCACCTGCAAGCGATTTGCGGATTTAATCTATTGCGTGCTGAAACATGCTTTCATTTAATAAAAAAAAAAGAAATCCAAATCCAAAAATATATTACAAGCAGTGACAAAAACGAATAAATAAAGCGGAGCGCTGAAAGCAATACTTCCATCACAATATCTCTAATTGTTTCCCTGAGGTGTTTCTCTGTAAAAGTTGGGTCCCCCCCCCCCCCCCCCCCCCCGATCCGTTTGAAAGTCAGAGGAGCACAATCCTGCGCGTAGAGATGCCTGCCTGATCTCTCCATTTAAAGTCCGATGTGGGAAACTCTTCATAACTGGGTCACACAGTGTGCGCTGCGGAGCAAAAACAGCCGCTGTGCCCTGCGTCTGCCCCAGCGTCGGTGCTGAAAGCTCCTCCAAACAATCCGTCCCGCTGTGCAGTCAACCGGGCCCTCCAACGATTAGCCACATCCATTTATACTGACGTTTTCCCCTTCCCTCTCTAAATCTTAGGAGTGTAATTACATCCAGGCAACTAATATACCCACCTCCTCCTTAACTACTTTGTGTAAATTCGACAGGTCATTACGGGCACCTGTAACCATGGTAACAATGATGGCAAAGGCAAAATATTTTCCCAGACCTGAGGTTCAAACAGTTTCTTTTTTTAGCTCGACTGTAGTGGAGCATTTATAAAGTGCTCCAGTTTTTCCGCATAGTACATGACGTGTGATTTGGATGATGGGGAAGTTTGGTGCCAAAGTTCCCTCAGCTCAGAGTGCGTAAACAAATCCTAATATAATCTGCTCCCTCGAGATCGCTCGCAAGGTGCACTTGTTTCATTTTTGGCATTTTGCCAGCGCGGCAATACAAAGCTCTACATATTCATGATCTTCGGATGGTAGTTTCTGCTTGTGTGTGTGTGTTTGTATAAGAACCTTTTGGAATAAAAGATTCAGAGAGATGAACTGTTTAGTCAGCTGGAAAGTCAAACCTTAGAATTCAACATCACGATTTTTCGATTTCTGTATCAGCCTGAAATAAATGGAGAGCTCATTCTAGACTTTCTTCTGCTGTTAGAAATCCCTGCGCGGAGATGAATCGAAGTTTTCCTTTTCCTTTGTCTGATCGCAATGCACGTCTCGGATCTGCCTCGTGTTTGAAAAAGGCTTTCCTAGCAAAGCCCTGGCCCTTTTACAATCCTTTTATAGTAATTAGATGTAACGATGGTGGAGGTGGGGGGTGGGGGTCATGGGCAGAAAGAAACAGAGCTTCTCCCGCGGTGGTAATAATGTTTTATTCACAAAGGTAAAAGCAAAGCCATTTCTCCCAGCCGGCCTGGAGCAGCCTGCAGGAGAGATTCAGGACTCGGACCTCTCAAGCGTCTCAGGACGACTTTGAGGAACCGCCCTGAACCGAGTAGGACCTCAGGCTCTAACACGCACTCGCCGCATCAACTCTAAGATGAGGCCTAGGCTCACGAGGCTGTTGCTCTGAGGGGTTTAAACCTGTGTAGTTCGGAAAACAAAATCACGTAGTCTCCAACAACCCATTGCTGTGTCCTCGGAAGCTGGGGTTTAAACCTCAGCTGTCTAAGTCTAAACTGTGTCCTGTAGAAATCACCTAAATGCCACCTGAGGACATTCAAGATTTAAAGCGGCGTGTCGGCCTGGGTCTCGGGTTTGCGACCTGCGTCCCATGCGTTGTGAGGTTTACGCTACTGAGTTAAACACCTTTAACTTTTTCACCAAGGCTGGGGGCCCATTTCATGAGATCATTTTCTCTCCAGTTCATTTTGACACGTTTAACGAATCAAAAGGAACACAGAAGTGGACCAATCAATTTAGGAGTGCGCATACCCAAAAACTTTTACCAATGCAGGATCAAAGCGCAAACTGAAGGCAGAAGTCAGACGAAAGATCCTCGCACTGTATTGAAAGCTCCCCAACAACTTTATTTAATAGCGCCCAGCACAGCACAGATCTTTGTCCGACATTGTCTGTGTGTGTGAACGTCTCGACCTTGGAAGTAGAAGTCTGACTTTAAAGAAAAAACTTGATTCAAAGTCCAAGAAGTAGCTTTTTCTTGCGCCTTCAGAAGTATCTCATGGTCTTCGTCAGCAGATAATTGCTCCGCTGTCACTGAGGTGAATGTAAGATGTGGTCGAAAGCTCTGGAAAAAGCTAGTGAGTGGACTTTGAGTTTATGTCATTTCTTTGTTTTGTTTTTGTCACTTTGATTTAAAAGGTCCCATATTATGCTCATTTCAGCGCTATAGTTTTATTCTGTAGCGTCCCTTTACTCGGTGGGTGGTGCTGTGCCTGGAGCAGATGACCTGCTGGGGGGCGTGGCTGAGGGCGGCGACTGTATAGTTGTGACATCACAACCTTACGGAAAGTCCTGACTCGTTTAAAGGCACAGTTTCTGAATACGGGCTGTGCGCGTTTCTCCTTGGACTGAGCGTTTTGATACTCTCACAGTATTTGTACAGCACCCAGACCTGCTTTATAATCAAACAAGACATGGAAGTCTCACTTTCTACAATATGGGACCTTTAATCTGGTTTGTCTCTGTGTTTCCATTTGGGTCCTCTCCCTTGTTTTTGTTTATGAACAAGGGTGTGCAAGTCAATGGGGCAAATGACAGCCAATACCTCACTGCTTACATTTTGATCAGCTTTGGCATAAAACTACCGAAACTGCATCCATTTTGTGACCGACATGGCCACCTTGAGACCCTTCTTATTTCCTACTCCGAGATGCTTGAAAAATATGGGTCAAGCCAATATGTCCACTCCTTTTATTTGACATCTCTTCCGGCCTTTTACCGTCATTTTTCTCCTTCGTAAAAGAATGTGAAAAAAAACCAAACTATTAAAGCAATCCAAACTGAAACTGAATTTACAGAAAACATTTTTTTTTTTTTAACCCCACTGTCTGTAATCCTAACCTGACATCTCCATTTGTGGCAAGAATTACCGATAGATCACGGCTGTGTCAGAGAGAGAATAAGAGATGGCAGTCAATGAAAAGGATGAAATGGGCAAAGAAACAGGAAGACTTGTACAAATGATTAAATGCTTCTCCCAGGCTGGGACCTTTTGAAACGAGACAACAACCACAACAAAAAAAGAGGGATGAATGCAAGGATTGCCACCTTGCTAAATCTTTAGACACCAAACTCAGAGAAGGCCTCAAACAGAGAGTCTAAATGCTTCAGAAATCCTTTCCATTTTGGTTTCCGTGACAACTCTGTGCTCACAAATTCCACCTGATTTTGTCACGGCACTGAAAGCAGTTTAAAAATGAGTGCCGAATATGTTCACTTTGCAGCGATGAAGGCCACGTAGCAAGCGCTCTACTTTGGTGCATAGCAGCACGTCTGGGCGAGAGCAGACCGAAATGCTCATGAATGGCAAATAGTCAGATTGCGAGTGTGTGTAAGACTCCATTCACGCAGAATGAGACCATCAGCAGATGCTTCCTCTCTGCGCTCATGTGTCGTGCGCTCCAACTTGTAAGAGGCAAAGGGAGGTGGGAAGCAGAAAAGAGACAAGGGCACATAAGGGATTGCAAAGTAATAGCGAGGCTGAGGGTGGGAATTAATAAATAAACCCAAAGATGGAAGGATGTCACTTTACCCTGAGATGCCCACTTGAGTACAAAGTAAGAGTGGTGCTGTCTGTGCAGGTGAAACAGAGGAGGAAAAGCAAAAGTGGAGTGAGGAAAAAAAAAACCTGAATCCCCCCCCCCGCTTGTGTTGGGCTTCGGTGCTGCTCAGCCTCAAATCTCTGAAACCTTTAATTTATTACGGTGGCACTCGTTCCTGATTTATTTATTTTTTTTTTTAAAAAGGAATCCCCTCTTCAGCCAAGAAGCAGTGGCGTTTCTGAGCCGTGACGCCTCGGTTGAGCGTGACTATCGGTGGGCGGCAGGGATCTCTGGACGTCGGTCTACCGGCAGTCATCTGAATTCAAAAAGAAACACACTCACGGTGTCCAAATAAAGCCACATTCAGAAGAGTTCGTCCAACACTTTAGTTTTTGAACTTCTGCCTAGTACAGATGACCCCCACAAGGCCCAGAGGGGGCCCATGCAAAAGTCTGTGGCTGACCCTTAAAACGGGATTGCATACAACACATTTACTTACTAACAAAGCTGTGGCGCGCATCAGTTTTATAGTGTTTGGGGGCGAGTTTACATCCTGCCTATGTCCCGATGCTCAGTCAGTCTCCATTGCCACTGCTGCATCTGCTGAGGCCTCGCGAAGGTGAACCCAGAAGCTCAAACAAGTCCCGCTCTGAACCACCGTCAGCAACGCGACAATAACCTGAAAATCTAACTTCGGTTGTTTGCCTAGGCTCATGAGGCTGTTGCCCTGAGGGGTTTAAACCTGTGTACTTCGGAAAACAAACTCTCTTTGCCATCTCCCTCAAATGAAATCTTGTTGGGAGAGTCTTATTCCATGCCGCGACCTTGTCAGTGTCAGTCAGGTGGTTCAGCATTACAACCGTGGGGGCCAGATGCGATGTTTACATTGTGCTGGGAGTCGCTGCTCTGGGTTGACACAGTGTTTCAGTCGTTTAAGAATCTGCCCGTAGCCTAGCTGCTTGACAAGTACCTCCTGCATGCAGCTCTACTTGTCAGTCAGACCGTGTCAGGTTCCCGGCTTGTCCAAGACCGCCTATGCTCTGTGTTGCTCTCTGGAAGCACTCAGCTCGTCTTCCTTCGGTTGTTAGCCCTAATGTTTGATTTGACGTAACGATCCCAACTCAAGGTCCACTGACTACTGGCTCTCATTTGAAGCATTGTAGGATGCCCATTTTCAAATGCCTATTTACACATCCAGTAGACCCATACATGAAGGTAAGAAGGGTTACGTTCCTATATAAGCCATTAAACTTAAGATAATAAGGCTGTGGCTATACATTGTTTTTTTAATTTATTTTTATATTTTTAAAAAGGGAGTAAAAAGGGCATGTACTTTGAGTTACATAATATGATAAAGAGTACAAGACTTGGAATTGAACACGAACAAAAGCCAACACATTCATTTACAGTGGTGTTGATGAAACCCCACTAACAGCGTGTGGCTTCTCAAAATACATGTATCGTGGAACAGTGCCTGAACTTTGCACCAGGTACATTATCTATTTTCCAAAAGGGAGAGTAACAATCCAAAAAGGTTTTTAGATGTAAAGGGCCAACTAATCTGAACCTTCCATCCACAGTCATACAGGAAACAACAGTCTCTCACCGGCCTGAGGCAACCTCCCACCCCCGGGCCCGAGGAGTGAACGCGGCCGGGTGATATCTAATAGCTCTAATAGCATCAAGGACTGAGGGAACTTAGCCGTGCTAAACACAATTGCTGAACATTCACTTCGGGCATTGCTACTTTCTGTGTGCCCACGCTCTGTCCCGAAACGTTTTGCCATCTTGTGCCGCAACAGCTTCTGCTCTTGTTCCTGAAGTGTAACCATGACGGATCAGTTCACTTTCTTCTGTGCTTCGGTACCAGAGGTTTTGCTATGTTGCCTTTCAGCCAAAGAAATGCTCTCCGTTGCATCTCCGTCCAGTCGGATATATTCTCTTTGCGCGTGTCCTGCTGTCAAGACATCTGATACGACGGGATCATACAACTTTGACAGTCCTGACAAGCAGCTCTCTGCATTCCCTTCACATCCGCTGGCCTCGGCAGCTTGCTGACAGCACTTACCTTGCCGGGGTCGATCCTCAGCCCTTGTGCTGTCAGCGGGTGTCCGACGCGGGGCACTTCCTGCTGGCACAACATGAACTCTTCAGCTTGATGGGGTCCCCCCCCCCCCCCCCGCGTGTGTTCAGGAAGTGTTTCTCATCATCCCCCGTTTGACTGCTTCAATGTTCCACCATCATCTGGAATCAGCACGTCACCTGAAATGACATATAACTTCCTTTGATAAATCTCAGGTGCAAAGCTGATTCCCAGAGGACATCGCACGCCACAACAATCTGCCAGACGCCGGGAAGAAGGTGATTAGATGGCTGCATTTCTCCACTCTATTAGCGTGCCAGAAACAATATTGAACACCGCAGACTGTGAGCACTTGGCTTTTGACAGATCAGAGAGGATGTCATCAATAGTGGACGGGAAAGTGGGAGGCTTCAGAACCACATATTAAATCCTTGGTCTGTAATTTGGTCTCTGCTGACGCAGTTTGTGCTCGTGTGATGATTTTGTTTGTTTGCTGTAGGTATAACCCTGGAGACTGTGGGGATCAACTGCCGGTCAGTCCAGAAAGCCACAGATCGTATGGAGCCCCGGAAGGATGTCTTTATTCTTATCTTGTGCAAAGAAATCGATGAATTACTCAAGACTTTGGCAGCACTGTAGATCAGCATATTCCATCTGTTTTCACTCTATGTCCAATGATCTTTTGATCTCTTTCGGTCACAACCCTGACCGTGACTTCTATTTTCTTACTTTAATCAGCGTTGCGGCTGCCTTTGCTTTCCTGCTAGGCTGTTTCAGCTCTGGTCCACCACTAATATCACGCATGTACAGTTTCTGGTCCTTTGGGTTTCTTTCCTTGACCTCCTTTTGGCCACTGAGTGCGCCTCGCCTTTATACCTCAACAGCACTTTTTGACTGTGTGCTGTGTCAGGGTCCAGAAGGGGGTAATATTGCAGTTGGCTCTGCAGTCTAGAGTTTATGGATGTGGGTCCACCTGTGCCGACACTCGGGTAGGCAGGTTGCGCATCATACTAGCTGCTAGCTAATTTTCTTTCGTACTTACGAGCATTGGCCGTTTGTAGATAATAAAAACAGCCTGCACATTATTTGTGTCTATTTGCTTTCAGGCATTGAAATTTGTATATTTGACTGAAATTAGCTTATTGTTCGATGTATTATTACGTTTACTAAGACGACTAGCTCCTTTCTTTAACTCCTAGGTCGTAAAGGAAAACTACAGTTCATTCGAACCTAAGTTGTACTGCATTCGTGTAGCTCTGGCCACCAGTTCTTTCCGTTTTCATAGAATTTTGCGCACCAAGAGCAACTGCTGAGATCTCAGAACACGGCAACATGTTCAGGTTCGACGTGGCAACGAACATGAGCAGCTGGACGACCCAACAATCCGACTGTTTTTATCTGACGCACTTTATCTAGAGGCGAAACTGACATTGTGCACATACCAAAGACCAATGACCAAAGACCTCGAACAACTACTGCAAGTATGTTTGGTCAAAGTTCAGCCAGGCGTGTGCTTTTGGCGCCCACGCGAGTCCTTCTAATGTGCATTGAGGGCTTTCTCTGACTGCGCACGAGTAGCATGAAAATAATCTACTGATTTGTCTCTTCTGCACTTCTTGGACCAAATGGATCAAATTCTAACTATACAGAGAGGCGTTCTGGGGTGTTCGTGGCGCTCAGAAAAATGTATTCATCATGCTTTCCAGCTGTTCCCTTTTGTAATGGGAAAATGGGATGTTTATTTACAACAAATCATCTGATTGCCCGTGTTTCTTGCCCTGCTCGGACCTGTTTTAGCTATGTCACCACATTCCGACCAATTACATCGATGAACAGTTATCATAACCGATACAGACAATGGCCAGTGCCACAATACCATGGCATTTAAAGCTCCATGTTAGAACAGATAATTACCATTACAATAAATTACAGTGCCTCCATAATATTAGGCAAGTAGCTTTCAAGTGCACAGCCTGAACTAGTGGTGTGTCTTAGAAAGCATACGCAAATACCATATATATGTTCCATCTTTAGCTTTGAATATCACACATGCCGTCATTTTGAAATATCATCAAAGAGTATCTGAAGAGTAAAACGGTGCTAAATTGAACAAATCTTGTAACAGCAATAGTCTTCCCTTTTCGGAAAGTTGAAGTGTAACAGCTCTTGTTGGAAGTATTGCCCTTGTGTGGAAAACATTAGCCTTGAAGTGAAACACAGTGTCATTCCAGCATAGATAGATGACTTAATTACCATCGCCCCGCTGTTCAGTAATTCAAAGCTTACAGGGATTTGAAGGCATATTTTCTTGGCATTACTTACGCGGTTGTTGTCACAACACAAGGTCTTTGGTAATGGCTCCATATTTTGAAAATACGGAGTGGGGGGGGGGGTGTTAAATATGAAGAGTGGGAACTGTTCGGGCTGTTGCCAATGGCAAAGTCAGTGAATGTATTTCTCCTTGCTTTCGTCACCTGAGTGATTGCTGATTAGCTGGGCGAGAATAGGCAGTCGATATTAAGCGCTGGTTCTACCTCACTGAGCGAAGAGAGGCAGAGCATTAGTGATTCGAAGTAAATGAGTTCATTTCCCACACAACACGGGCGAAAATGCTTTTTGAGTGGAAAAATTGGGATTTCAAAATCTCTAATCTCTAAAGCTGGATTGACATTGGTTTGTGTGTGAGATTAAAGCTTCACTTTTCTTCACAAGTCTGTCTTAAAACAATACTGACATGCCCATACATGCGCAGTGAAACAGTTTTTGCTTGCCGTAATCAGTCCTTGGCTTGAGTTGTCACTCCTGCTGGGGGCTGCTGGTCACTCAGTTAGTGGGCTTTTGGTGGGCAATGCTAGACGTTAGCAACCAACTTTATTTTTAGCAACTTCAGATGCCCTCAGTGAGGGCAAGGGGTGTCACAACAGTAAAAGGAAAAGTAAATGATTGTCACCGCATTTGAAGACGGGAGGAGACGACGTCCTAATTGCACGTCCAATGTAAGTGATGGTCAGAAATCCACAGTACCAATCCAAAGTTTACTTGAAGTATATTTGAATATTTGTTGACTATTGTATATTTCAAAGTTACAGCCGTTTTAGAACCAAATTAAAAAAAAAAACAAGATATTCACTTGATTTGTCAGACTGCCGAAGCCTCACATTAACTTCAAATTGATCATGTCAAGTGCAAAATGTGGCCCAACAAACAATATAACAGCTGAAATCAATTCAATTGAGGGGGTGGAGGGGTGTGTGTGTGTGTGTGTGTGTGTGTGTGGGGGGGGGGGGGGGGTAGTTAGTGAAATCAGCTGCGGTGGTTCAGCTGGGAGAAGCCCTGAAGACTGTTGGCCCTCCTGCACGCAGCTGAGAGATGTGGTTCAGCAGTGGTGAGCCTCTGCCTCCCAGTGGCTGCTATGGGAAACAGCAGGTAAGGCATTAATCTGCCTCAGTGGAAAAAATAGATAAGTAAATAAAAGTACAGAGCTAATTACTGCATCCTCGTTGCCATAACCTAAAACACAACACGTCATAAATCTGGACAGCATTTAGACGCAGGGGCCAAATGATGCAACTGGGATTTCAGTCAGAGATTCAGCTAACATGGCTCTCTGACTCTCCCGCGATGAGCTTCTCCCTGGGTGCAAAATACTGGAATCGGGGGGGGGGGGCTTTTGTTGTTTGATAGTGTGGTACTGACATGCTCACACAAGCATGGCGAGGCACTGTGCGAAAAAACACCTGTTTAGAGCCACAAAACTACAATCTCTTCTTCACTTATTGTGCAAAAATAACCGATTGACTGTGCATCTCAAGAGAGAAGAGCTGGAGTATCTAGTGTTCATTAGCGGAAATGGAGCTTAAAGGTGCCCTGTGGAGCTTTTGACCTCGAGCAGCGCTATGCAGCATTGTGTTTTACGTTTTGTTTGCCTGCCACTGACGCGTTTCACATCACCAGACCAGCCATTTCCACTTTTTTCGGGGGAATGGAAATGCATTCAGCACGTTTTGTTCGACCTCAGGGGTGGACACAATGAGATTTGGTGAGAAACTCTGAATGTAAACCCGAGACTTTGGTTTGGTTACAAGAAAACTCCGCACAGCACCTTTTAGAGGAATAGTTTGACGAGTCGGGATGTGGTCAGCTTAGCATGAAGACGGGAATCGAAGCCGTTTATGTCTTATTTGTTTAGTCTGTACATGAACAGAAATGCAAAACAGTGGTTATAGTTTTTCCCCATCCTGATTCTTGTCTCATTTGTGCTCCGACAAACGGCAAAACGATCTCATTCAGGTTAAAGACAACAGCAGCAACATGGAGACGAGGCTCGCGTCTGTTTGCGTGTAGAGCGGGAGGTGGGATTGGGATCACCCCCAGTGTGCACGTCAATGCCAGGTGTAAACGGGGCCGGATTTATCTGCAAACAACGGAAATCTGGCCTCCCTGTACTTTTCCGCGTCATTCCTACGACGCGCACCTCTTTGTGCTGCACTAAACCTAATAAACCTAAAGTCTCCCTCTCGCAGACAGGTGTCCCATACTATATTGTGAGTGTTCCTGCCTTCCCCGCCCCTAGCAGAGGATACTTGACATTAAAAAGTTTGAAAAAGCCCTTAATTCTGCAGCCTTCCGATTCACACCCCGCCGACCTGATTACCCATTCAGTGTGAAATGACATTCTGAAAGAGCCTGAGCTCTGACAGGTGGCTCTTTGTCATCGTTATCCCGCTGTAGCACCCACTCAGCCCCGCTCACCAAGCTGTGCTGCTGCTGCTGCTCGCACATACATAAAGGCACGAGTGCTGGAGCGCACGTAAGCACATGGAAGCACACACACACACACACACACACACACACATAACTGTTTAAATCAACACAGCAAGTGTGAGGATGAGGTCCTAATCAGGGGAGCAATTAACAAGGGAGTCAATGAGCGCCTTCTCAGAACTATGTAAACAAATCTAAGCAGAAAACACACACACACACACACACACACACACACACACACACAAACAAAGCACGAGGCGCCTGAAAATGAAACAAAATGAGGTATTGACCGGTCGTCAGAGAGGCAAACAACATCACTCATCCGCAGCAGGAGGGAGGAGAAGAAGAGGGGCGCTCATACGGGTCTAGCAAAGGCCAAACAAATGGCCGCCGAGCACCAGTAAACTAAGCTCTTGCTAATGGCGAGATAGAGGAAGCAACCAAAAGCAGCCGCATTGCATTCTCTCGCATTCTCTCGCACAGTGCCGCAGCTTCAAGGCGGAAACCAGCTTCTTTACACCTCCACTTTGTCTCTGCTGAGATTCAAGTGAACCGCTGGATGTGCTCTGTCGCATACCTGCACACCTTAATATCTTTACACGGGAGGCCATTCCTGCCAAGAAAAGACAAACAAACACAGGAAAAGTTAGGCATGATCAAGTTAAGATAGCCCACGGTTAGTCAGAATTATGACTTAATAACTGTTTTTGGGGGGTGAATTTCATATTAAATAGGCTCACTCTAAGAGCAATCTCATGCCCTGCTAGTACCAGAGGATATTAGAAGTAACTCAACAGTTGACCCTGAGTGGATAAAACATTTGTAGATAGCAATTCCTTGAAAAAAAAGGTCCAGTTTAAAATTGACAGCAAACTGACTTAATAAAAGAAATAAGAACAAAAAGTCTGAAAATCTGACTTAGTATCTCACAACTCTGACTCACAGAGTATTTTTATTTTTTATCGCAATAATAATATGATATTCCATGTTTTGTTTTCTTCTTCTTCTTCTTCTTCTGCCCCGACGCGACGGTAGGTTTCACCTGCAGCTGCACAGATGACGGCTGCGCTAGTTAAAATCTATTTTGTTCATCAAGCAAGAAGCCGTCCCATGGCAGTATATAAACAGACAAAATGAATACGTTAGTAAAAATAAAGAAGCGGACACCTTTGAGGCACGGCCGAGGCTGGGGTTCAATCTTTAATGCTCCACTGGCTCGTCTTGTTGTGACTGGCGTACCAAACACAGCCCGTTGGTAGCAGCGTGCATGCAAATGTAGCTTTGCAGTCGCCCTGCATGCAAACCCGTCATTCGGAAAAACAACTGAAGTGGCAACACACGCTGCAGAGCTGAAATAATGTTTCCCCACGCTCTCGTGTGCCAGCCAGCCTCGCGCAGAGGTTTTGAATAAAACATTCCCGGCTCAGAATCCATAGTGTAAACTACACTACGGTGCCAAATTCCATAGCTCGAACATAAATGAAATTGTAGAGAAGACATGGTGTTTCTGTACAATGAAGGCACATATAATGCACACTCTGTGGAAACAAATCTATCTATCTGTAATGTAGCCTGAAATAGAAGTTAAATTAGAAACATAAAGTTGGCGAGTTAGTTTAAAAAGCATGCATAAGATTTGAGATGGGGCAGCTCAACAAAACTAAACTAAAAAGTCCTGCTGTAATGCCAGGACGATCAGTTCCTGGAGTCAGACTTGCATTTATTCACGCTGATCACGTCCTCTCCAGGGGACAGGTGAGCGCTCTCTGCCGGGACCATCACACCAAGTGATCACACCTGCGTGGATTTCCCCTGGCTGCCTCGGCTCGGCTCCTATTGATAACACCTGAGACCTGCCCCTGAGTTGGAAAGACGCAGCCCAGCTCAGCCCCCAGTAGCTGGGTGAGCTTGTCAGGAGGACAGACTGTGAGTGCAGCCGCAACAGTCATGGCCGCTGGGTTCCTAATCACAAGGTAACTAATTTCAACGCAAAGCGGCGTTGTTTGCATGAAGTGTCGCCTGATGGGTTTTAAGTCCTTTTTATGTCAACCTTTCTGTTGTGTAGTTCTGGCTTGGCTGTAATTGATATTTGATATTAAGTGTTGTATGTGCTGTTGTTTCATAGGATGTTAGTGGTTTTCTTGTTGAGTGAGCTGGACTACGCCTCCGCCTTTCCAAGAGGTAAGCCTGATTCACATATATGCTATATGTTTGATAGTCCTTGAAATGTTCGGATCCAATCAGCCAGTCTTAGCATAATGTGCAAACAGTGTGCGGAATACTCGTTGACCCGTTATGTAAGGCCTGCAACCCAATTCACGAATGGCCAGTATAACTACAGCCAGTTTAAAGCTGGAGTGTGGGACTTTTGTCTCCCCCCTCCTGGCATATTTTCCCTTAGCCCAGAGCCAGAGAGTGAGAGTTGCGTCAACTCCGTTCTCTAACCAATCACCTGGATGTCTTATATTTACGCATTCCAATAGCCCGCCAAGAACTTCTGGAACTATCTGCAGTCTACCTGAATCACGTGACGATAAAGCATTTTGAATTTCCTTGCTTCGACTAAACGGCTTGAATGCAACTCAATCATCATCTTTATCGCGACGCTGAAGATGCTGCCAACACCACATATGATGGATGAAAGAGGCGTAGAGCTTGCTGCTGTGATACAGTAGGCAAAATGTGGGAGTAAATAATGGGGAAAAAAATATTGCAGTGATACATGCAGAAGTGTGAGCCGCGTTGTACATAGATTATCTCACTCTCACTGCTTGTTGTACATCGCGTAGTTGTTTTTTAGCAAAACCGCTCTAAAAACGTTCTAACTGCTACCTTAGTGACTCAGGCAATGAAGGAGGTGCAGCACAACTAAAGAGCCAGACAGGAGTTGGTGGATACCCAAACAGAGCTGAAAGGAGAGTGAATGTTGGACTTACATATTGAAAATGTGTCAGTGTTAATGCATGTTTGAATTGTGCTTTGCAGAGGAAGAGCATAACTGTAGAGGTTAAATGCATTTTTTTTTTGTTGTACAAACTTGGGAGGGGCGGTATTCGTGCCAGCAGGCACCATAGTTACCATTAGGCTATACATTACGTACTTGTTCACTCTCATTTTCTATGCTGCTCCTTTCAACATACAAATACATTTCAGTGCAGATCAGATAATTAGCATAATTTCTGGGACACTCCTGGAGACCCCCTGCATTTCAGTGTATAAAGCCCTTACTGTGATGTTTTACTTTCAACTAATATCTTAACATGTTGGCTATCTATGTTCTCTCATAGCCCGTAGTTCTGTATATCCTGAAGCATGGCAGGGTGTAAAGGAGAAACAACAAGAGGGACATGGCTATGGGAATCGTCGCCCCTTGCAGTACATCAAGGCTCTGAGGCAGTCCCTCAGAAAGCTGCAGCCCAATGTCCAGGATCAGGTTCAGGTCAGAACCTGGCAAAAGCCTCAGGGAAGTTCTCTGAGGGTCCGTAGCCATGCCAAGATACAAAATCAACCCGGCCTGTACCACCAAACCCAGAGCCTGTATCAGCCATGGTCTGACGTTCCCCCCACATGGACACAGGAAATGTCTCCACCCCAGCCTCCGTCGCAGAGAAACCAGCCACTGTCCAAGCCCAGAAGCCTTGAATTCAGCCTAAAAGTTCCTTTTGCCAACGTCCAGAGCCAAAACAAAGAAACCAGTCCAACCACTGCAGGCTCTGATTTGAACGGTGGCGGGAGTGCTGGTGCTGGTCACTATTCTCAATTATACAGGCCAAGCAGCGTTCAGATCTACAGCGGTTTCAACAGCCCTTCTGGTGCAGACAGTTTTTCGGACAAAGGTTCCACAATTCACCCAAACGGAGAAAAAAATGCCCATGAAGATTCCAAGCCAAGCTTTCAACTTAGCTTATCTATTCCTATTCCTCCTACTACTGCGTCTCCAAAACTCTCCAGCAGCCATGGTGGTTATCTTACAAATCTACAAAGACCAGGAAGTGTTGCTTTTGATCAAAACAACTACATGGAACCGGCAAAACCACAGTCAAGTTCAACCCAGAGTGGATCAGAAGGGATTTTCTTAAATTCTGCTAGTACTGTGCAGCAACAAACAGAACACCTGACTTACGAGCCAATTCAGTCAAAATATACTGATGGCAAACTGATTACCTTTTCACCTGGACATGCTAGCCAGCATACAACGCCTATTGAACAAATCAGCCAAGGTAAAATCCCCACTGAACAGAGTCAAGTATTTCCAAAGCCTCCGGCTCCATCCCTGCCGATCCCACAATATCGTCCCTTACAATCTGACAGTGTTCACAGTGGATATTACAGTGCGCAAATAAATCCTGCAACAAATGTCCATCTTTTTTCATCTCCATCACAATATGAACAAGTTCAAATTGGACATTACACTGCTGGTCAGGTCAAACCCAGTGGCAACAACTGTGACCAATGTCAAACCTGGCAGCCTGTTGGTCCTCAGCTTCCCTTTGCTTCTGAACAGTATAACTATGGCCAGTTTAGACCATCCTTTGGTCAAGAACAGAATGTAGAGACTGAACACCTGAGTCCCGCACACTCTTCATCTCCCACTGTTGCTCAGTCCCAATATACACCTCCATCATTTGGTTATCATAACAGGGACGTTCCCACCACTAATTATGGAACAGGCAATGTGGTGCAGATGGGGCAAACAGATTTCTCTTCTGCGTCTCCTTTTCAGTACAGCAGAGGTCAGAGTGGACAAGATGTATTGCCTGATCATCTCACTGCTTTTGATCCTTTGCCAAATTTCCAGGGTCTGTCAACGGATTATCAAACCCAAATGAGATTCCCAGGGCAGTACACTGGCAAAGGGCAACTGGCTGGAAAACCAGAATACACAAAACTCTTTATTGATGTGGAAGATGCAACAGACTAATGGACAGCACAACTATTTTGCCGCTCCACCAACACACTCTGATAGTTTATACTCTGGTAAATGCCCTGAGCACATGGAAGCGAGGCTTCAGTCTCTGGTTTCAGGGAACCAAGATCACCTAACTGAGTTACGTGACTCCACTTTGGAAAGTTACCCAAGCAACAAATATGAGTCCTACATGCCCGTTTACAACCAAACTCCTAGCATGGACAGTGGAGTAGGCCAATATGCATCTAACCCTCAACAACAAATGGAAACAGAGCAAATACAGACGTCTGACCCTGTTCCTGGACAGGCCAACTATGCTCCACATGTGGGACTGAATGCTGGCTCTGTTCCAGCAAACTTTGGCCAACAACAATTCTCAGAACCAACCTTCCACACCATGCCAGATGATTTTAGTCCGACGACCGGTCAATATCCTGTTGGCCAAACACAACCACAGCGGCAGACAAGTGACCAGAGCACTGAGCTCAACTATCCCGTCTCCGTTAATAGGATAAATCCGTCTCATTACAGTCAGATTTCTATTGGCAGTACCTATTCAGGTCAAGAAACTCAACATGCCACTTCTCTGGGAAGTTGGGCTCCAGCTGATCATGCTGCTCCTGAGCAAATGTCGCACACTAACCGTGCACCACCTGCTGCTCCCAATCAGTATTGAGTCCAGTTTTTTGAATTCACCACAATTGTATGTCTTTACCTGAATCCAAAATGCAAGTAGTTCCAGGTAGCATCAGCGCTACTCTGAATCCTGAAACCTCTTTCTTCCCAGCTTCAGCAGCCAACCCATCTGACAAGGATACAAGCCCACTCAATCCAAGGCTGCAAGCATCCATGCATAAATTGTCAGCAAAACCAGCCTCGCTCTGTCCTACCTAACTGGACCTCTCAATAGCAGTTATATTGTTCTGATGGGGAAAACCACTGTATGGTCTCCTGTATCAGATTACTCAAGAGGTTTATTTAAAATGATCCTCTCCTCAATAATACCAGAAGATTAGCAATGATGGAAAGCCACCTCAGTCATTCCAGCCTGGTTACCAAGACCGTACGTCCAACAGGGAGAATTGTTCCGTTTAATAGCCCTGTCAACCTCCATTTATCACATTTGTGCATAACACCAATGGTTTATACATCTAAACACGTACAAATGTCCACTTCCCAGGGAACCAATGTTCCTGTCAAAGCACTTGTCTGTGGAGAGTACAGTGGAGGATACGACCCTGGTGTTTGCTCAAAACAAACCCATGGCTCCGGATGCGCGTTATACTGTGGGTGGTACAAACCACGTTCCTGAGGATCTACTATGCTATCTTTGGGCTAAAGGGATCAACTCATGTCTTGATGCCTTCAGGGTAAAGCAGACTGGCCTCAGACAGAGGGAGCACAGGTGGGTTATTACTGTATACTCTACTAGACCTACTTTAATGTGGAGTTTCCACAGTATTTTTAGTATCTCATGGTGCCTAACTAATTTAAACATTTCTCTTTCTTCAGGCCTGTGCAGTCTGAACTGAAGCAGTGCATGGAGGATAATCTACAGCCCACTTGTTTTCCATTAGTGTCCGAGCTCTCTCTCCTCTACTCCTGTCGGGGTTTTAAATCAATAGTTTGACATTTTGGCAAGAGTTGCATTAGAAAACCAATACCTCTCATGTCTGTACACTAAATATTTACCTAGGGCCAGGGGGCGATTAGCTTAGCTTAGCATAGTCTGGAACGGGGGGGGGGGGGGCTCTATCTGAAGTTTAAAGAAAATCAGCCTACCGGCACCTCTACTGCTCAGTGATGAACGCATATCTAATTTATCTAACCACAAGTTTGGTTTACAGGGGGTTATGTGCAAGATAATTTCGTGGGCCAGGAGCAGTGATTTCCTGGAGTCTCCACTGGTTGCCTGGCAACCTCCATATTAATGACAAGACTCCAGGAAGTCATTGCCCCCGGCCAAGGATGTAGTCCAGCATGTAACCCCCAGTTTAACCACAACACGTTGTTTTTTTTCGTTTCCATTTTTATACTGATTGAACAAACAAGATGCAACATGTTAATTATCGAACTTCAGAGGTGCTGGTAGATGTATTTTTTTGAATTTTAGAGAGGGCCAAGCTAGCAGTTTCCCCCTGAATCCAGTCTTCCTGATAAGGTAAGCTAACCGTCTGCTTTTCCATTCCTATTTTCCATAATATCACAAACAGCATCTCGAGCTCCAGTTGTATCTTGGTAAAATCCTTTCCACATATTTTGAGCTTCATCAGCAATGATGTATCAAAAAAAAAAGAATGCATTCATTTGGGTTGAATTAAATAAACTGTCACATCTGTCGAAACTTGCTTGTGATACATGTGGGATTACAGTCATGCCACAGTGTACAGCATAACTTGGCAGCCTCTTGCATGTTCAAAAGAATCGGTGATCAAAGCAGCTCCTGCTTTCGGAGGCGGTCTCATGAGTGAGGTGCAATCACTTCAAAGAATTCAATCACATGCCGGTGGGATCGCTGCCACAACTTGTTTGAGGTTACCTTCTGCAGTGTCAATGTGTGTACTAACCTCGCATAAACCAACAAGTTGCTGCTCTTTTGTTTTTGATTGGTATCAACATGAAACATGAAGTCAGTCTGGTGCAACATTATTCCACACCTGCTCAGGCCCTCCTCTGCCTGACTACCGAATTGGAATCTGAGCAGAGTTCCCTGAAGAACAATTGATTAGATTTCAGATTTCTTTTTTTATTATACCCCCCAGCACACACCGGCTGTGATTTTGACGGTTGTTAATCAGTTCCGCTCAGAGGCTTAGTGGCTGTGCTATGTGTAAATAACTGGCAGCATATTCTCACTTCCAAAAGCAGACGACAATACAGTATCACCAGGAGTGGGTTAGCATTCACTAGTTTGTTTAAAAAAAAAAAAAAAAGATGCTTCCATGTCATGTGTTATAAGCATGACATTGTTTTTAAAAACAGCATTTAGATTTTCACTTTCTCAAAGGTCATTTTTACAAGCTGTGAGCATAAAAAAAAAAAAAAACAGGCTTCCATGCACTTCAATTGTATTCGGATAACTTAAAATCTCAACAATTTAAAACAAATATGACTAAGCATAATAAGCGAGGTGTTTCTTTTTTTTAATACATGTAGGTGACCTGCGGGTTTACACTGCATTCATAATACATGTTTTAGTTCATTTGTGGGGGAGACTTTTCTGCAGTAACTGAAGAGATAAATGGTGACCTTGGCCTCTCCTTGTACACGCTTTGATGTACATAGTCTGAAACGTGTGTGGGTGTGCGTGGGTATGTGCACACCATTACCTGGAAGCGGTGGCTTTGTGTTTTCGGTGGTTTGTGTTGGTTAAGCAATAAACTAACTTTCCTGTGTAAACCGAGGTCTCGGACAATTAAGCAGCTTTTATTTGCTTTAAGCAAAGCGTGAGCCATCGTTACATTTTTGTCGAACATGGAAGGATAAGGCAGTGATCAGACATTTGCGACATAATGGCAAACACACGGCAACCACGGAGAAGAAGAGGCCATGGTAAAATAAAAATTTAAAAAAATGAACAGCTACTTGAAATTCAATTCTTTAATGTCGAGCTCAAGGGCTCACACAGCTGCTGAGGTAGTTTACTAGTTTAATCATTCAACAATGTCTGAAAACTTGTAATCAAGGACACTAACTGTACTGTTCAACTGTTACATCACGAAACCTCATTATCACAAACATTTAAAAAGAGGAACATTTCTTACTGTAGCGAGAAACTGAGCCCATTTTTTGGGGGGGTGGGGGTGGCATTATGGCAGCATACCCTGCCGTAGGGAAGCTCCAGAAGTGATCAATAATAAAATGAAATTTCAAAGTATCATTTAAACCTGCAAGCGTACATTGTTGCCCTTGTGTTGTCTCGGTCAAGGTTATCTAACAGGTCGGTGTGTGTGTGTGTGTGTGTGTGTGTGTGTGTGTGTGTGTGTGTGTGTGTAATGATGCTGTTTACAACTTACATGCTAACTAGAAATCCCCTCAGGAGATTAATAATTCATTTCACCGTGGTGATTATGTAACCCCAAAACAAAAATGCGCCCTCATGCAAACTGATTCAAACTCGACAGAAATATATACGACGACAAAGACTCGACACACGCCGGACATAATGTACGGTGGAGGTCTTTGGAGAAACTCGAGGGAGAGGGACATTTTATAAATATTAAGTATAGACCGTATATTAAGTGGAACTGTGTATTTCCTGGGTCAGCTCAGTCCAGAATGGTTTTTTGGGTTGACCCTGTAATGTGAACTTGTCCATGTCATGTTTAATAGTTCCTGTAATGAGTCTCGTTTGACTGTTCACTGAACCAGGCTTCTTGCATGGCCTCGGGCTCTTCCTGCTCGGTTATGGTCGATTATAAAACCAGCCCCTGCAATGAAGCCCCCTTCATACGCCTCGAACTACAGAATGGCTCCATCACCTTGACTGACTGGCTTTTGTAGGATAAATCAGCTGATTTTTTTTTTGTACAAAAACTGCACCAGGAGACTGACTGCCGTAGCTGTCTTTGTGGTTGCAATCCACTTAAACACAGAAAAGACCACTCTGCCATTCTGAATGGAGCCACCAGTAGCCAGTGACGGTGTTGCATACAGACCCAGCCTTCCTCTGTCAGCAGCCAGCGGGACGGCAGCCCCTGGAGGGTTTGATGAGTCTGGTTACTATCACTGCTACGGTGATGGGGTCAGCGTAGCGTCCCGTGGATCAGCTGCCCTTACTGGCTACGAGACACTGGACGCTCCACCACACTATGACTTCTACGCCAACACAGGAGTGTGGGGCCGAAGGAGGCGCTTCAGACCGTCCCTGTACCAGCTGCGTGCCGGCCCTGAGGTGAGGAATCTCTGCCTTTTGGTTCTTATGGTTCTCATGTCTTTTCAAATGACCAAAGCGCAGGTTGAAAAGGGTGCATCGGAATATGTTCCAGCATTCTGAAACGCACCATGACACATCAGGCAGGTCTATTTGCTCCATTTGTCATAAACAAAGATTTTAGCACCAATATCCTGTCGTTAGAATTTGAAGTTTACATGGTCATTGTCGTGTTAAACCAGTTTCATGAACGTTGATTGTTGTCCAACGACTGCATCGAGCTCATGAAGACTCTGCGAATATCGAATTGACTTCTCTTCATTTCTGTTACCAAAGTAGGCTTTCTCCAATGTGGATCACGGCGGTATCGCGGCAAAATCTCAAGGGGCGCGAATGTTGAGCTCATTACAACTAAATTTACCTGACGTTGCTTGACCAGGATGACTCCAGACCCCCCTTGTATGAGGAGACAACAGGCGGGCAGATGGACGGAGGGGACAGCTCCGAGGGGGACGAGGAGGAGCAGAAGGAGCCGCCGCCTGAACCTACTCGCTTTGGCTGGGCACAGGGAGTCATGGTAGGCAGGGTTAGACCAGCGTTGGTCTCGGCAGATATCTGTGAGTTGTAGCCATTTGATACCGATCCAGACCTTTATATATTTCCATTTCTACCCCTTGTACTGAAATTTGCCATTTAAGCCTTATCTTGCTTTGATGTTACGTCTTCCTTACAAAAGAAACAGGCAATTTACAACACTCCTAGCTGTACTGTATCATTACCAACACACAGCATCTGGACAGCCATGACTGTCCACTCACCGGTGACAAATGAGACCCGATGAAATACTTTTTTGGGCGCTGCTGTTCTTTCCACTTCCATTGATTTGTGGGCGTTCCCAATTTAACGCGTGTTGACCTTTTTAAATTGAAATGTTTGAAATGAAAAGAAACAAACAGTAACTATTTGTGAGTGGCAAATAATAATAACCCAATAAAATTATGACGATAATTGGGGCAAAATTTATTTTGAGAGTGGAGTCAAAATGGTACGACTTCGCTGCTGATATACAACAACTTTATTTGTGGCATACCGACTTTTTTCCCCCCTCGTATAAAGTATGACTTCATTTTCAGAATATTATGACTTTTTTCCCCTCAAAATTAGGACCTTTGCCCATAACATTATTACCTTTTTTTTATATTATAATCAAAATTGTCAACAATATTTTCTTCCTCAACACTGGCCCTAATACTCTGCCATATAAAAGCAACGTAATAATAATATATTGAATTCTACTCCTGGGAGTAATGTAAGTAAGATGAAGTAAAAGTAGGAAATCAAGCTACACATTTCAAAGGAACAGTACACACTATACTGTAGTTTATAGGCCATGGGAACTTAAGTATGTTGGGTTTAACCAGATCTGTCTGTCGTTTTTGTAGATCCGTTGCATGTTAAACATCTGGGGGGTGATCTTGTACCTGAGGTTGCCCTGGATCACCGCTCAAGCTGGCATAGGTACGGTCAAACGATGTTTAAATGCCCGATCAGCTGTAGATGTAATGCGCCACATTTTGAACATTTCTTACGACAGTTCGGTGTATGAAAGCTTTCTCCTTGTGTCTTTATGTCAGGTCTGACCTGGGTGATTATCCTGCTGTCCTCTTGCATAACCGGGATCACGGGTCTCTCGACCTCCGCCATCGCTACCAACGGGAAGGTCAAAGGAGGTCTGGTCACTCGGTGATACATGCAACAACCCACGTTGCTATCATTACCGTAAAAGGACTAATATATTCCCGTAATACATGTTTCTGCTCCCCCTCTTGTCTTCAGGCGGGACCTACTTCCTGATCAGTCGCAGCCTCGGTCCAGAGCTGGGTGGGTCCATCGGCCTGATCTTTGCTTTCGCCAACGCTGCAGCTGTGGCCATGCACACTGTGGGTTTTGCCGAGACCGTTACAGACCTCATGCGAGTGAGTAGGACGCCGTGTGTTGACGCGCACGAACACGGACCTCCCGTCTGTTCACACGCGCCTGAACGTTCTCCCTCGTCTCCCTTTACTTCCTCAGGAAGGCGGAGCCGTCATGGTGGACCGGACCAATGACATCCGCATCATCGGCATCGTCACGGTCACGTGTCTGCTAGGCATCTCAATGGCCGGCATGGCGTGGGAGTCAAAGGTCAGCTCAACCAAACATATGAGGCCATAGTCACAGAATTAATGAGCTACTCATTTTGCATGCAGGAATTACAGAAATAGACACAGAAGGTCCATTATGTTTGTTTTAAGCATACTAGGTGGTTGATTAATTGGTGTAGTGAGACACAGTAGCTCTGCGTCCATGTGTTCACCGTATATATCCCGCCTTCCACAGGCCCAGGTTCTGTTTTTCCTGATCATCATAGTGTCATTTGCCAGTTACATTGTCGGAACGGTCCTCCCTGCTTCACCACAGAAACAAGCCAAGGGTTTCTTTGGCTACAAAGGTGACCCTGCTCAGAGTATCGTATCAGAGATTCCTGAGTTTTCCCGAGCTCCCAAGTAAACTGACTATGTCGCCTTCAACAGCGGATATCTTCGCCGCCAATTTTGTGCCCAGCTGGCGGGGGCAAGACGGCAGCTTCTTTGGTATGTTCTCCATTTTCTTCCCCTCGGCCACGGGCATACTGGCCGGAGCCAACATCTCTGGAGATCTGAAGGTGCGTTCGCTTGTTTCTTTCTTGCTCTCAGCGGATAATGCACGGGTGGCAATTCATGATTCAGCTGTACTTTAAAAGGCCTTATGTTCATGTCTTTTGTCCTCTCCTTCCCAGAATCCAACAGTGGCCATCCCCAAAGGAACACTGCTGGCAATATTCTGGACCACCATATCCTACATCATCATCTCTGCTACCATTGGTACTGTATGTCCGTGCGGCCTACCAAATCTGTATTTAGACTGCCTTTTACCCACACAGTGAGTTGCTCTACGAACTACCTCCATGTACATTTTTCCACTGCAGTCATGTGGCATAAAATGATTTATGATTCATTCAGGATTGAATATGCAGAAAAGTCTTGATTCGGTGCGTGTGCTGATTGATCCAAATGAAGTAAAAAACAAATCCAGGGGAAGCGAAGGTACTCAAGATCCGTCAAAGAGCTAATGTTCCGCACCAATGTCACCCTCCTGCTACCCACTAACCACCTCCTGTGTGCAGTCCTCAAGTACAGTGTTCACTGCTGAATAATCTTGATAGTTACTTTTTAATATTTCAGCAGGTTGAACTGTCTGGACAGGACAATGTTTCGTTGTAAGCAAGTATAATGACAGACGTTTAACAATTAGATAGAATTTGGATATGCATATGCTATAATAGCAACATGCAGACATATAGTAGGGATTATAACTAGAAACTCATCTGCTAAAATGCCAGGATCACAACACGCATTTGATTGAATTAATTTATTTATCCATCCTTTTATCCATTTTTTTTTTAAATTTGAGGTTGAATAATCTTTGTGAGTTTTGTTTCCCAGGATCCTGCGTGGTGCGGGATGCGTCCGGCCTGCTGAACGACACCCTGTCACCGTCCTCGCCCGGCGAGGATTGTGTCGGTTTAGCTTGTCGGTATGGGTGGGACTTCACCGAGTGCATCAACAACAGCACGTGTGCCTACGGCATCAGTAACTACTACCAGGTCAGCACAACACGAGACACCAAAAGAAATGAGTGAAGCGTGTCTTTGTGGCGCCCTCTGTTCCTCAATGCAAAGCCTTGCTGGACAGTCTAAATCACAAAGTGAGGCTGAGAAGCACAAGCCAGTCTTGTAGAATTCCAAAAAACCCAAACATTTACCTCCTGTTGCCACTTGGGGCCGCCAAAGCACGACGCTCCCTTTGTCTGCGGTCAGTCCAGAGACATTTATTTGACTTTTTTTTCCTTGCCAGAAGCAGAAAGTACACAATTAAAGCGGTGACAGCCGACACTAATGTCTGCGTGCTCAGAACGAGACTCAGCCTCCCTCTGTATCACTCAGCTGCATTAACAGTGGGTCACCTTGTGAACGAACACGGGGAGGGAGGTGAGGCTAATGAGTAAACAGTGCATTTCTGTCTCTAGGCCATGAGCATGGTGTCAGCCTTCGCCCCTCTCATCACCGCTGGTATATTTGGAGCAACACTGTCCTCTGCTTTGGCCTGCCTGGTGTCTGCCCCCAAAGTCTTCCAGGTACACAAACGCACCAGATATGCTGCATTGTGTCATTTCTTTTCATATCTCAGTATCTAGTGCAACCTCTCCCACCTCTCTGTGCCTGGTTGAAACACAAGCCTTTCTTTCCTCTTTCCTCTGCTGTGACAAAGTTCTGTTTTTTTGTGCGTGTCTCTCCTTTCCTTGTGCTTTTCTGGTAGTGTCTGTGTAAGGACAAACTCTACCCATTCATCGGCGTCTTCGGCAAAGGTTACGGCAAGAATGATGAGCCGCTCAGGAGCTACCTGCTGACGTACGTCATCGCTGCCTGCTTCATTCTCATTGGTGAGGCTTGGAAAGGGAACTCCTGACCCCTACGGACGACCTGTAGGAATTACGGTCTGGATGGAAGGGTCCATTGGGCTTCGCGCCATGAAAAATCTTAAAGATTATAACTTGTGCTGCCGTGGTTCTCTTCTCTCTCCGCCAGCCGAGTTGAACACCATCGCTCCCATCATCTCCAACTTCTTCCTCTGCTCCTACGCTCTGATCAACTTCAGCTGCTTCCATGCCTCGATAACCAACTCACCAGGTACAAAACTCACTAATAAATACATGAATGAATCGATATTAAGACGACCAAGTACGTGGCAACAAAACGTAGAAGAAATCGAACTGTTATGAGAAAGCAGAATTCCCTGTGTAGACATCTGTGTGTGTGTGTGTGTGGTATAAGCATGTGTATGCGCGTGTCTACAGGCTGGCGTCCGTCCTTCAGGTTCTACAATAAGTGGCTGTCGCTGCTGGGCTCCGTGTGTTGTGTGGTTATCATGTTCCTGCTGACTTGGTGGGCAGCCCTCATTGCCTTCGGCGTCGTCCTCGTCCTGTTGGGATACACACTCTACAAGAAGCCTGGTAAACACACACACACACACACACACACACACACACACACACAGTCAGACAAACCGCGAAGAGAATAGTGTTGTAACTCTGCTGCTCTCCTGTGGTTAGCTGTAAACTGGGGCTCCTCGGTGCAGGCGAGCTCCTACAACATGGCCCTGAACCAGTGTGTAGGCCTCAACAGCGTGGAGGACCACGTCAAGAACTACAGGTCGGTGACAGGATGTGATCCCACTCCTTTGGCTTGTCTTCCGTGGTCAAAATCGAGAAGGGAAATGTTTATTTTATTGCTTTTTTTTTTTTGTATTTGGAAGAGGAGTGGAGGTCAAAACAAATGTGAATGTGGTGCTTTTCATTTTCTAGTGTTCATATAATGAAGAAAAAGCTTACAGTGAGCCCAGAGTCCGGGGGGGGGGGGGGGGGGGGCTTATTTGCTTTGTTGCAGAGAGTTAGATGAGAAGAACAATCAATATCTGTCAGTTAAATATGAAGCTACATACAGGAGACGCTTAGCTTAGCATAAAGACAAGGGGAAACAGCTAGCCTGGCTCTAATCCATACAAAAAGTGGTTGATTAGAGACAGAGCCAGGCGAGCTCTTTCCCCCTGTTCCCAGCTTTCTTCGTGTTTCTTTATGCTAAGCTAAGATACCCGTCTGCTAGCTGTACGGACATGAGTGGTATCGATCTCCTTGTCGAGAAAAGCAATTTGCTGTACAGTAGCAGTATGCTTGAAAAGAGTCAGAGAGAGATAAAGTTTACTCAGTTGCTCAAAAGTCAGGATCACGTCCAAGTCCTTACCGGTCTCCTTTAATGTCCACAGTGAAATCAATGAAGGGGGTCATAGAAACAATACCATTTCTCCGAGATATGTCTGCAGGAGCTCTGGACTAAGCTGCTCAACGCCTACCTCCGCTTTTGCTCACCTTTCAGGCCCCAGTGTTTGGTGCTGACGGGTCCTCCCAGCAGTCGCCCTGCTCTGGTGGACCTCGTCACCTGCTTCACAAAGAGTCTCAGTCTCATGATGTGCTGCAATGTGGTCTCTGTGAGTACAACTCAACATGCAAAGACGTACACACCATCAGCCAGCGAGGACTATGTCATTGGCTTGGATTTTGTCGATTGAGGACTGAGATCGTTGTCCGTTTGACCCCGTACTTGTCAGGCCGGTCCCTCCCCATCGGTAGTGGAGATGGCGAGCAGCGACAGTCACGTGGCCTGGTTGAACCAACGGAAGGTCAAGTCCTTCTACAGAGGTGTGGTGGCTGCAGAGCTCCGATCGGGTGTTAACATGCTGCTACAGGTGAGCATCACACCTCTTCCGTTCTATTCTAATGAACTGTCTCCGTCAAATGAAATCTGTCTGGGCAGTTCACGCTGAGTCCAGCTGTCATGGCAACAAGGCCAAACCTACAGCGCGAGGAGCAGGTTTCGTCCGGGATTACAGATCAACACGTTACGAAGGAACCACCTCCTGACCGATCGGCTGTCACAAAAAAAAAAAACTTCTACGGGATCTTAGAATGGACAAAACGCTGCATCCACATTAATACCAGTAGAGAGACTTTGCTTTGCGAGGCAATCTGTTATAATGGAAGTTCAGTAAAGGTGCACAGTCCAACCAGTTATAACGCGAGACCTCGATGTGCAAGTTCATAACTGAGATCAGTTATCCAGGACCGTCAATGTTAGGTTCAGACGCCTCAAACAGAGCCTGAGGAAGTTGGAAGTCGCATTGTGAGACAGGCCTGACTGCTCTCTTCTTCCTCCTCCTCCTCCTCCTCCCTCTCTCTTCACCTTGCTGAACTGTCCACCAGGGGGCAGGTTTGGGTCGCATTAAGCCAAATGTTCTGCTGATGGGTTTCAAGAACGACTGGCACAGCGACACGCCTCAGGCTGCACACAACTACGTCGGAATACTGCAGTGAGTACAGCGGGGACTACTGAACCTCACGCGCCCCCGTGTCCACTTTTGAACCACTGTTACAAGCACTGACTACCACATGCATTGCAATAAAAGCTGTCCCAGGTTCAAATTCCACGTTAACCACGATGTGTGTTTCAGCGACACCTTCGACCTGCAGTACGGCGTGTGCGTGCTGAGAACCAGGGAGGGACTGGACGTCTCTCATCCATCTCAATCGCACGGTGAGAGTGGATTCCACCGAGAGCCAATTCATTTCGCCCCACGCCGCTGCAGCTGCACTGTCTATGTCGGTTCGGGGGGTTAACAAGGGGCATGCTGGGAGGAGCTGTCCGCGTTCATCCACCGTCATTTGCCCACAAGTGAAGCCATGTGCGTGGCATAATTCCTCTCGTTTTCATTTCAGTTAATCCAGGCTTTGACGGAGGACCAGAGAGTACAAACACCGTCTCCGCCCCTTGCCGCATTCAGACGAGCACTACATGTATGTATATGCGTGAGGATAGTATTAGGAGTCATTTCCTTTGTGTGTCACGGCTGTTAATGCCACCGAAAGGTAAATGCTTTACAACTTGAACTTGAAATACCCAGAAATCCTATAAAGTGATCATTCATTAAAATATATATATATATATATATTTTTTTTTTTTAAACAGCTGTTTTCTGTGCTTGCAGCTGCTGCCTCCACTGAACCGGAGCCTCAGCCGAGGACGGTGTTCCAGAAAAAACAAGGAAAGAAGACCATCGACGTGTACTGGCTGTCTGACGATGGAGGTCTGACCGTCTCTCTCTATCCGTCTACCGCCTTCTTGTCTTCCGCCAAGAATATTAGCGCGGGTTTCTTCATTACTGTGTGTGTGTGTGTGTGTGTGTGTGTGTGTGTGCCAGGTCTGACCCTGCTGCTGCCCTACCTGCTGACCCGGAGGAAGCGCTGGGCCCGATGCAAGGTCCGAGTGTTTGTGGGAGGGGAAGCAGACAAGAGGGATGAGCAGAGAGAGGAGTAAGCACTACTGTGGGGGGGGGGTTCAGTCTGATTCCTCCGGCACATTTGACTAAAAAAAAAAAAGTTCATTTGAATCTGCAGTGAGAGACTTTACTGGACACTTTACATTCTCCTCCCAGGGTGTTGGCACTGATGAAGAAGTTCCGTCTTGGTTTCCGCGACGTCCAAGTGCTCCCGGATGTCCACCAGAGCCCACAGCCCGAGAAGTAAGGCTGCCAACGCTTTATGCATATTCCTGAATGAATGTGGGATATGCTAAGAAGAAAGGGGGGATTAGCAGGGATCGCTAGGAGGCTCATCTGGCCACACATGTGATTTACACTGTATGCATTTAGAGTGCAGAGGGGAAAACCTCGACATTGTTGATAGAAAAAGTAAAAAAAAAACAAAAAAAAAAAAAAACAACCATTATAGTGAAAAAGGAATGACTTGATTCACTTTATTGCTTACTTTCTGCAATTACCCATGAGCCACGTGTGTCTCCGTGTGCTCCAGTGTTCACCGGTTCGAGAATATGGTGGGCCGCTTCAGGCTGGATCCAGACCCCAAACAGGCCTCTGACTCTGGGCCACCGAGACAGCAGGAGGAGGAGCCGTGGATGATCACTGACCAGGATTTAGAGAGGAACAAGGCCAAGGTCTGACACACACACACACACACACACGCACGCACAACCTGAATCACACACATACAGAATTTAGGAGGAAGAACTAATCAACCCAAAACCTCATCATATTTTCTTCTTGACGGAAACTGTAAACGTTTCTTTGTGCGATTCAGTCTCACCGTCAGATCCGTCTGAACGAGGTTCTGCAGGATTACTCCAGAGAAGCGGCTCTGATTGTTATGTGAGTACGGCCACTCTTCTTCTTAGGTCACGGGGGAGTGCTGTTTTATGAGAAGGTAGACTGCACCACTCCACCCTGAGTGAATGGCTCTTGATTCTTGGCCGATTCTGTCATTTCCTATACACAAGGCCGAGTGCACCACGAACTGTTCACCTTGTTGAATAGTCTGTGTGTCTCCCAACAGCACCATGCCGGTGGGGAGGCGAGGAGTGTGTCCCAGTACTCTCTACCTGGCGTGGCTGGACTCCTTGTCGCGTGACCTGAGACCTCCGGTCCTGTTGGTCAGGGGAAACCAGGAAAACGTCCTCACCTTCTACTGCCAATGAAATGTGTCCTTGAGACCAACGTTCAGACATGGAATGACCATCTAATCCTGTAATGGACGCACGATTCCTGTCATCACCGTGCTCTTGCCCTCAACATTTCAATCGATGATCGACACGTTTTAGAAGTGCTGCAAAAGTGAATCACCCCAGGGAACATATTTAAAACTGAAGCTGCCATTGATCAAAATGACTGCAACCATTACGTGCGCACAAATGAAGACAAAAATGTGTCACTTCAGTGCAACATGATTGTCTCTCCAAAGGGCACAATAACATTTGCTATTCCAGTAGAATGGTGTTCAGCGTCAGACTCTACTGCCACAATGTATAATCCCTGTACAAAGGGCTAACGTGCTCGACGTGCTGCTATTAAAGTATTGGGTATAACACACTGGCTCACCTATTTTCTTTCTATGTTAACTGCATCTGCCAAAAACACTAATGGTTTTGAGGAGTGTCTTACTTTTACCACCCCAAAACCCCCAAGCCTCTGGCATCCACTTTTGGGTTTGTTGTCCAACGTCTACAGTGTAAGACTTTCTGTGTTTGCAATAACACTCAAATATGCGTAGTCGGTGTGTTCAATAGCTTCTGGATGACTCCTTCCGGGCCGTTTTGCAAGTCGGTGCGCAGCTGTTGTGACACGACTGAAGTTTTGCTGTCACAAGAAAAAGTGCTCTTATCTGAGAGAGCGGAAAAGAAAAAAAAAGAAAGAGCTCTCACTCTGTCTCCATTTTCAGGAACGGCAAAACGTCAAACGCTACAGAGAAAGTTGCAAGGGGATTGCCGATATTCCATGGCATTCCGTGTAGCCCGTGTTAGCAAATATTAGCAGTGCCCCCCTTGTCTTGCCCGCTCGGTTTAACCAGTTCGCTGGTTAAATTGGCGAACAAAGCAGCCGTATGAGATAATTCTCTCTTACTTATTTACTTGCTGCCTAGCTTGGTCGTCATGTGGTTTTTTTGTGGAGGCTGGGAAAAAATGGCACCAGAGTGAGCGAAATCTGTGTTGTGTTTTTTTTTGTTTTTTTTTCCAAATAAACGATCTTCGAAGCCGTAATTAATTATTGCGCGTGCTCACAGGGCGACGAGCAAGCCTCCACGTCGTTGCACGAGCGGACGGTAACCAATCAGGAGCGGCCACAGTGTGTTTGGAAACAAACGTCCTCCTAGCTAAAGTCCCGTATGACTGCCAGCTGAAAGACACTTCCAGGCTCGGCAGAGTCCCTCAACTTAGTCTTTAGACGAGACAATTTGCGTCGCCTTTCTTCTATCTGCTGACAGTTTGTATCACGGCGAGTCTTCGTATTTCGACGACTACAGTTGTTGCGAGTGAATAGCATCGCCCTTAGCACGAGTGAAAGTGAAACAGAGTAAAAAAAAAAAAATGGATGTGGGAGAATCTCAACAAAAGACGATTACTCTTCTCGTAAAAACGCCCAACCAGGCGCAGGAGGACCAAGCCGTCGAAGGCGTCCATCTCAACTGGACTGTGAAGGACCTGAAAACGCATTTGTCGACTGTTTACACAACCAAACCGGTGAGTTATTGTGAGGCAGCTAAGTTAGCTGGCTAATGTTACCGGAACTAGGTAGCTGTGGTGACAGCTCGAGGCTATGTTCTGGAATGTCCTGACACTGAGTCAAGGAGGCTGCTGCCAGTTAACAGCTGTTTGCCATTTCGTTGTTATTGTCTGGCTTTCTGTGTGTGTGTGTGTGTGTACTGACACCAAACCTGCACAATTACACTCCTATTAATATTATCAATATGACGAACTTTTGAAGGAGTTCTGGTGGGTCCCAATTAGGAGCCATTTAATGATTTCCTTCCCTGTGTGTAGGAATGTTAAATTGGGATTGAAATAGTAAGAGATCACCTGTTGACTTCACATTATATACTTATTGTGATTACATATTTGTGAAGCATGTGTGTTTGAAATAAACCTGCTATATAATTAAAATCGTCTTTTGGTAAAGCTTTGGTAATCCCAACAGAGAAGTTTGGATTGTGAAGCACAATGCAACTGTTTGATGATGATGATGATGATGATGATTAAAAAAAAATGTTGATTGGCAGAATGAGCTGCACTCAGGCCTCTCTAATAAGAGAGTCAGCCAAGTACCTTCAATCATAAGCATACGTGGTTGCCAAGTTTCATCCTCCCTGGAGGACTGCAGCCTTGAAGGGCACGGCGTCCGTCCAGGCTGCTGCTGAGATGACAGGGGACAAATGGGCAGAGGAGGACATATGTCTCAGTGGAATGGAGGCAATGCTGATGGAACGCATAAAGACCAGGCGGGGCCCAGGCAGTAGGCTGTGAAATATATTGGCCCAAGTGTCCACAGTCAGGTCCCAGAGTGAAGTCAGTGATTACTGATCAAGTCTGTCACTTCTTGGGGAAATGAGCTGCATGCCTTAGCGGAGACAAGGCTGGGACACTAGTAATTCCACCTTGCTCCATCCGCAGTGCAGGTAAAGTTCAAATAGAATACATGAAGACAATTGAGACTAGCAGAGATTACAACATGCTTTACAAGGGGGGAAAAAAGGGAAACATGTGGCCTAATACGCATTCAAAGTGAGTGAATGAAAGGCGGCAAAGTTTGAGAACAAATGTCCTCATGGCACCAGAGTGGCGAATATTAGTTCATCATAATCTGCATTTTTATATTTCTATCTTCTTTATTATATGTCTTGAAATTCTATTACTTCCTGTATTCAAAACCTCCCTGAAAACAGGCTGAGTGTATGTCTTGTGCTATATGAATACACTCGCCTCGCTTTTTCCACCAAAGACAAATTTGGTCCGATTTTTTTTTTTCCCACTCAGCAGCTGGTCTCGTCCATGCCCTGTCCTCAGGAAAGAAAAGCTGTCACATGGTTTCACATTTTTGGCCGTTAAAAGTCAGTACAACCGTCACTGGCACTGCAACAAAAACAAAATCCCCTTAAGGTTGTTTCCCCATCTGCAGAAACATCGAATCAAATCAAGCCACTATGCCAATATAATTTGTTACCCAAAAGTTTCAACTAACTGAAACCTACTTGTTTGTTTTTTTTCTGCAGGCTGTGAGTGACCAGAGGCTGATCTATGCTGGCAAACTGCTGCCTGACCATCTGCCAATCAAAGACCTCTTCAGACAGGTAAGTGTGAGAATGCAGTGCACATGGCAGTGCCTACGAACAGTACTTTGCTCTTCTGTCTATGGATTTAGATATATATCTATATATATCTATATATATACTTCTCACAAAACCTGAAATCAGTGAACATCTCTGCTGTCGTACTGGTGGCAAACTGTCTGGAGAGGTTGAATCGAGCCTACTTTTCTCTCACCAACCTTTGTCTGTTGATAAATGGCCACAAAAGGATTTCTGTGGCCTGTGAAAGGGTTGTTCATGGTTTTTGTGCATGAATACCGCTAGAGGCTCATATTGCTAGAGATGAGATAGTAGCGTTTGTAAGACAACTCTAGCACTGAAAAACACCCAAAGTCCTCAAAGAGGAGTTTGTGTTCGGTTCTCTTTACGGGGCCGTGGCACACAGTGTGTGAACCAGTCCACATCTTTAGATAGCGGAGTATCCAGAACCAGACTGTTTGATCTGATTCTGTTCTGTGCGCTACTGTTTGGTGGAAAAAGAATATAAAGAGGGTTTTTTTGCGGAGCTGTGCCGGTAATCACGTTGAGATAAACTGCAAAAACATTTGGGTGTCAGCCCGACCTGGAGTTAGTTGTCGCTGGGAGAATGTCAGCGCCCTGCTCTTTTGTCCATGTCGCGCTCCATGTTCATTGTCAGTGGAACAGCTTCAGAAAGTCTTCATGAAGTCTTCATGAAGTCTGTTAAACGCGTTTAATAGGCTCAATTCCGTTTGCCGAACTACTAAGGCTTGAGTGTATCTGTGTGCTTTTCTAATCAGTTATTTCTCTCCACTCTCTCAGACTGACTGCATTCCCACGCTGCACCTGGTGTGTGCTTTTAGGAATCCACCTCAGGGGCCGCTGGGAGCTAGACCTAAGGTGAGAAATGATGACGTTTACTCATATTCCACTGTCCACCGAACCTAGGCACTGTTTTGACAAAGCACTTTTTCATGCGGCAAACCGCGTATTGACGCCCTGGTTAGGGGCAGCCAGGTTGTGTGTTTTGCCCTCACACAACCTTTTTATGGTGAAATCAAGCCGCTTGTTTCCTTCTTATCCAAATTTAATGGTAAAAAATACGTTTTGAATTGAAGGATTAGACCATTTTAAAGTAATATAGCGTGGAACAGCTTCTTCAAATGCCCCAAATTGAATGTCAAACTCCTGTCCTCACCCTTTTTAAAACCGGTTCATTTATTTCTTCCTACGTATCCTGAGTGGTGCTGGGTAAATGAAACCCGAGTGTTCAGTGAAACTCCTGTTGGTTTTCTATTTAAATTGTGAGGCCGGGTAATCAAAACAGCTGCTTTCAGTATGAGCTCCAGCAAGCAGCATATTTTCATTGCATGTCAGTTGAAAGACTAGATTTGCATACTGTGTTTGTTTCACATATTCACCTCCCTTCTGTGCAGGTTATATGTGGGTTCTTTTACGAGGCCAAGTATCTAAATTTACTTTGAAACTCATTTAAATTGGGAAATCATATTAAAGTGATTTAGGAGATCTTGGGGTGGGGGCTTCTCCATATAGAGATAGATTACTTTTGACTGCATTTCACTCATGGATAAATCCAGATCCAGGTTAGCCAGGTTTTTTTATAAATGTGTCCAGTTAAATTCAACAACATTCATCAGCCCTGTGGGCTTTTAGAGGAGCTCCCGCCTCCTGTGACATTGCAAGCTCGAAGGCAGATGGTTTAGTTTGGAGACCGACGGGTGCACTTCCTTCACCGTGGAGCGGAACTGTTTCACTTCAGCTGTCACCCTTCAGAGCTCGGCTACGGTTTTGAGATCGAAAGTACGGCTAAAGATAACTCCAGCTTCAGTTTCACAGCGCTTTGAAGTGTGCTGCTCTGCTTCGACTAACACTGCAAAACGTCCAAGTTGTTGTGCATGCTCGATGATAGAAACCTCACAGTGGGTTTGCTGTAGCGCTGAGTGACGGATACTGCTCAAATTACAAAACAAACATTCAAACTTCTTCTTGCCTTCACAGACCAAAGAGACAGGACAGCCGCGTCCCCCCAGTCCGAGGCCCATGGCAGCCTCTGATTCACCCAGTCCCAGCAGCTCCTTCTCCACAGCCCAGACTCCAGGCTCGAGCACACCGGCGCTGAGGCAGAGGAGGCAGACCTCTCCGAGCCCAGCTCACGCACATACCTCAGTGTCTCCGCCAGGGACGCCTTCATGGCCTGCTGCTGCAATGTAAGCCTTAATGGGAGAACTGACGTATCTGCTAAACTGTATGCATTTCCATCGGCATGAGCAGGCATCACGTTTTAGAGTTAAGGGTAGGGTTAGCAGCACAGGATACTTTTCCACAACTGTAAGAAATCGGATGCAAACACACCAGCAAAAAGCTGCAAGAGGTCAAAAAATTACACAACGTTTAGACTGGCCCATAAAACCACTGTCAGATCCCCAGCTTTGGTGATTTCATTTTGGTTTTTTTGAAAACATGAAGGATTCTGCCTTCAGAAACAAGGCTGTTTTCTTATTTCCTGAATTTTCATCCAGCTACCTCTATTTGACAACCAAATCACAGTTTGCCATGGCAAGTAAACATAGTCAAATTGAATGCAATAAATTGTCGACCGGCCGTGCAGTAGTCATTTAACAAGCCCTCATCGGGGGGTGGGGGTGGGGGGGGGCATCTTCAAGTGATGCTCAGTCAGTCCGAAAACTCAAGTGGGCTTCAGCGAGATCGAGAGGGACTGCGTTTCATTTTGCAACCCTCGCTTGGCCACATCACCAAGCGCCTAGGGGAAGTGGGTGAGGGCACGTCAAACCTTTATTGAAACACACCCTTGATTTGCATCGAGGAAGATATTTGATATCTTAAAAAAAGATGATAATAATCCTTTTGCGGTCCCTTCTATTATAACTAGAGAGGATAAAGTATAAATTAACAAATGCATGTGACATCTTGTGTTGTTGTTGCTATGTACACTGTGTCTGCTATTTCTTCATGTGTTTCATTTCATGTTAACCGTTTGTCATCTCTCCCTGCAGGCCTGGAGCACCCCAGATGACCCAACCAGCCTTTCCCACCTACTCCCTGTACAGCCCTCAGCAGCTGCTGTGGCTGCAGCATGTCTACGCTAGACAGTATTACATGCAATAGTGAGTTGTCATTTATGCGCTTTAAATTCATGCCACTTTTCCATTGGTGTGAGTTCCTCTTGGCCCTGCAAGTCTCTCATTGTGGTCTGACATGGCCACCATCTTGATTCGCATTGTTTTCCCGCCAACAGCCACGCAGCATTGGCAGCGGCAGGCACCGTCCCCTCTGCGCCAGCCGCAACCATTGGCCAGTACCCTCCTGTCCCCGCCCACCAAGTGCCTGTCCCGGCCCCCTTAGCCAACCAGCCTGCGAATCAGAACCCAGCGGGGCAGGACGGCGCCTTCATCAACCCCGGGGAGGCCGGCCAGAACATGCGCATGAACGCGCAGGGCGGGCCTGTGATGGAGGACGAAGAGGACGCGGAGCGCGACTGGCTGGACTGGTTGTACTCGGCGGCGAGGCTCGGCGTTCTGCTCATGATCGTGTACTTCAACTCCAACCTGACTCGCTTCCTGCTGGTGATGAGCACCCTCCTCGTCATGTACCTGTAAGTTCACTCTGCTGCTCTCTACTTTGATCGTCCGTTTTTTTTTTTTTTTATTCTTCAAGGTCAACCAGCTTTCAACCCTAGCGGCCCTTTTATTCGCTGCTTGTGTTGCCGTGCAGAGCCTCTTCTCAAGAAGCAAGGGCAAACACTCAAATCACCGCAGCAGTTATTAAAAACAACTCGAGGCTCTAATATATGTGGCCGGGTTGTATGAGTGGTCCACTAAAGCCCGTCTGTGTGTGATTTTTAATAGATGCTGCTGCTTGTTTGGAGATGTAACTATAAAATAGAAATAGGAGCATGCCAGCATGCCTGGTATACACAAGTAACTTCCTATGTGTCACTTAATAAACATAGTATGTATATGCGTACAGCCCAGCCCTCAGGAAGTGTGTCCTTGAAACCTGTTATACCGAAGCCTCACATCAGAACAAACAAGCGAGAGCAGCCGAGTTCAATGTATTGGTTGTGCTCAAAGGCCAAAGCTAAAGGGCTACATTATACAGTACGCGCTTGTTTGGTCAAAATACGGTTGAGAATAAGAGAGAACTTGCAGAGGGTCACCTGCTGTAGTGGCGTGTAGTGTGTTGCTGGCTTACTACCCAGGTGGTTCCCACATGGCGGTTTTGTGGAAGCGTGACTGATTTCTTCTGTGGAGAACAAAATGCGGAGCCGGCAGGACCACGAGCAACGCGTTCCCTGCCTGTCCTTTTCTAAAGGCCCAGAATGGGAGTCTTTTTGGCCTTGTTTGTGGTGCAACATCGGGGTCCCAAGCGTGCACCGAGTGTGTTTCATCCAAGATGTTTAGAGCAGTTACGTCAAACTATTAACTTGTGTAGTTTGGTCTGTGTCAAAATGCACAGGTTTATGGGTAAAAGACTACAGATATGGACACCCAATAGCTGGCGGTTCCTCATACCTGGAAACAAAAGGCAAACCACGGTCTGAACTGAGGCTCCAAATCATTTAGTTCCACATGCTGTGCTTTTCTCTCTCTGTATTTGACTATTCATGGCAGGACCTTTTTTTTCTTTTTTTTTTTACGCCGTTAAGAAGCCAATACCATACTATCACCCGATGATAGTACATAGATTACATCTGTGTACTGCAGCAGGATGTGGTTACTCACTTCCTTTAAACACTTCTCATGACCTAATAAATATAACTAGTAATTTAGCTGAAAAACAAGAACACCACTTGCTCCAGCATGTGAGCATTATTCTGTTAATGATTTCTCATGACATCCCATAGTATCTGTCATCTTCCGTCAGCTTCCTTTTGATAAGGCACAGCTCAGTTTCAGGTGCGTTACTGCCAGCGGGTCCACCTGACGGCCTGTTTGCGCATCAACGCTGCCGTTATCGTCAGTTCAGGCCGTGTTGTTCCTTTGCTGAACATGTCCCCGTCTCACGCTCCCGTTTGCCGTTACGTAACCCTTCGCCCCCGACCGGAATTGAAAGTCGTCTCTTTCGACGAGACACGGCCGTCAGTATGCATTTGACTAATGATTACCCACCAGCAACAGTTGGAAGTTTAATGTTTAGAGACACAAACAGCAGCCTCTATTTCTCTTTGACCCCTCGCTAAGTCAGGAATGTAAACGTGATTGTTGATCATTTCAACACATGGTGCCGCTTGGCAGCAAAGACATTAAGATATTAAGAAAGTACGACAGACAATCATCCCCTCAGCTCTGTGGAGCTTTTCAGTGTCTTGGTTTGGTATTGCGGCCCACACCTTTTTGCTGTTTTGGTTCAGTCTGGCACTCATTAATCACGGTCCCGCGGCAGGCAGCTGTTTTCAGGTGAAAAACAACACTGCACTGCGGCTGACAGGCAAAGTCAGCGACAAGCTGGTGAACATAGTGGTGCATTTGGCAGCTGAAGAGTCCGATATTTCCCTCAGGAGCTCAAAGGAAAGAGAATATTGGACATGACGATCAGTTTGGCTGCTAAATAGTTTGTGGCGTTGTCGTAAATCATGCTGTAGAAGTCTACACTGTATAGTCAAAAGCTGCACTAACCCGCTTTGTGCTAGGACAAAGCCTCGGACTTGAAATAAACGTATTTCTCTCCTCTTTGTGTCCCCTACAGACACACCGCTGGTTGGTTTCCCTTCAGAAGGCGAGTGCAGGTCCAAGGACCCAACCAGGTGCAGCCCCCTGAGGTCCAGCACAACCAGCAGAACGAGAACAGGCACCCAAATCCAGTAAGAATCTCCCAGATCTTTCCCACCGTTGGGCATCCTCACATCTCTGGTTCATGGCCTGTGCTTCTGTTGACATGACATGCTGGGTTCGGGTCTGGTTTATAACCTGTTCCCCTTTTTTTTTTTTTTCTTTTAAATGTACCAGAATACTCAATGAACGGATGGATTTAAATAGCATACTTAAAATCATTCTTTTAATGTCCTGTCTATTCAGGCTGACGAGCTTGCTGACAGACAAAGGGAGGAACCTGCTGCTGCTGCAGCTGACGGATCAGATGGACAAGGACCAATGACGGCAGTTTTAGTGCCCCCTCACAGGGTGTCGGCCGTGTGGACGGCCTGGGTTTTCTTCAAAACCTTCTTCTCCTCCCTCATACCTGAGGTTCCTCAGGGCGTGGCCAACTGACCACCCGGGACAGACGATTGATAAAGACTGCAGACTTTCTATTTTTTCCCGTGGGGAACAGTAATGTCTGGAGGTGTCGGTGGAAAGAAAAGGAAGACGGACGCTGGACTATTGTGCCTAAGTGACTCTTTATGTGAGGAGGTTTTATGGAAGTGGGCTTTCTGATTCCAAATCAGCTCCTCCGAGTTTTCAGAATGACAAATGGTGATGATCCAGATCATACTTAAGAGGGCTCATACGAGCCGACGTTCAGTCGAAGTGAAGATCCACACACAGAACTCTGTACTGTATCTTTCGGCTATGCCAATTTAAATTCTGTTTAAATATTTATTTATTCTATACAAACTGGCCTCATTTGGAGCCTGTGTTTGATAGGAGAAATTATATTTCCTCTTGTTTGATAGACTTTGCTTCTGGCTATGAATTAAAATATAGCATTGAAATATTTTACTTGGAAAAACACATGATTTTAGGTGTTTTGAAATCCCCTTTTTGACATTTCAAGTAAAAAAAAAACATGATTTTAAGTTTTAGTATTGACAAAATACTCACAATATACACAAACACTATATACAGAGGCTCTAATTCAGTTTGTCCTTTACGATTCAATGTGAACACATTTTTGACTTTATGAATGAAGTCAAAAGTGTATCTGTTAAATTCAGACAACAAAATACAAGACGAGATTCTGATTTTTTTTTTTTTTTTAAATTTGCTTCCGTACACCAGTTCTGTTTTGGGTGGATTTTCCTAATACTGAGCGTCAGGTGACTGTGACCAAATACAAAATCAAGACTGCTTCTTTCTGCCAAATCGTTGGGTACATTTTCTGTAAAATAGTGATGTTGCCATAGTGAGAAAGAAAAAAGAAAAAAGATTATTTACAAGTTTAATTCACAAGTTTTGTAAATATATTATATCTACACGAAGCACTTTACAACATGTATCTTATGCAAGCTTCTTGACGTATAGAGGGGTCATGATGTATTATTCCTCGTGGGAAGATTTCTAATATGAAGATAATGCCTAGAGGGCTTGCGGCTGTGCTTTCTGTTTGTTTTGTTTTTTTCCATCAGAGAGGGGACTAAGTTTAAATTTCAGGTCTAAATCCAGCTCAAACAAAAGAGGTTAAAGGTCAGATGAGCGCTATTTAAATGACTATTACTGTATTCTGTTGAGTTATTTATAATGTCAGAAACCATCTGTTGAACATGCTTTCTTTTTACCTTTTTCTGTTGCCACAGGTCTTAACTCCATTTGGTTCAACGTTCCAAATTATGAACTGAATGCGGTATAATGAAGGTGCCCCACGTCCTTCCTACTGCACCCGCCATTTCTATCTCACCATTTTTGACTGACAAACCTTCACTGTCCACAGATCAAGTGCATAAACGACAGTGGCTTTCTGTTAATGCTGTCGTGTGACTTGAGTCAGCTGACTGTAATCAGTGTGTGCTTTTATTGACCTTTCACGGCCTTCTCTTAACCGTGTCACCGGGTGTCACAAGGGGGTGTATTAACGCCTGTAAGTAAAGAGGTGAGAAGTCCCTCCTCTTGCACTCCAATCCATTCCATGTACTGCATTAGCCCCTGCTGTAAAGCTAGCACTCTGATTCCCTTTGGGGAATGTCAGCAGCTTGTTGGTCGCCATGTATAATTGGAAATTTAAAGACTTTAAGATTTTCTTTTTTTGTTTGTTTGTTTGTTTGTCTTTCTGTGAGAATTGCATCTTGATGGATGTTGAGACTTGCAACAATGGATGCAATAAATGTTCTTAACTTTCAACGGCTCCTTATCTCGTTGACCTGTCGCCCATGTGGTTTGTGAGGACGGTGTCTCTACTGATTTCAATGCAAAGAGGTGCCGCCAGAGTTGGCTGACCCCATGCCGAACTGCACAAACCCGCTGAAGGTCACGTGTGCGGCAGCGTGGTAAATATTATGACCTTGAGTACACACTCTAGTTGCACCAGCCCCACTACAAATACAAGCAGGGTTTGCAACACACACACACACACACACGCTAATACACGTGTGTGACTGTATCCCTATGGACCTGCATGTTCGACCTGTAAAATGAGATCACTTGGCCCTGCGAGGCTGCACTCAGACACGGCGGTGCTTTTGAGCTATGCGCTAATGTTGCATGCATTGATAGCAGGTTTACCATGGTCACCATGCAAGTTTAGCATGTTAGCCAGCTAATTTTGCTAGTTAGCACATAACAGTTTTTTGTTTTAGGGGGGGCATAATGGTGGTCATAAACCAAATTATTGGACAGATTGAAAGTTTACCAGTTACTACAGTTCATCCTGAGGTGGGGGGGGGGGGGGTGTTTTGACCCCTTGGAGTGATTTAATCACCACGTGGGATTCATCCTCTGGGGACCCTGAAGGAAAATTTCATGGAAATCCTTCCGATAGTTGTTGAGATCTTCCTAACGAGGCTTCAGTGTAAGTGATGGGGGGCAGAAACCACAGTCTTTATTCTGTGGAATCCATTCAGCCATAGCTAATAGTCAGCAGACTGAGTTACACAAATCAAGCTGGGGGTCCAAAATGTTGTTTCCAAAGTCTTTTTATTATTCTTCCTCCCCGCTGCCTTTTGAGCTCAGGACAAACCAAAGTCCCGCGGCTGGGAGGTTTGGAGGAGAACAAATAGACTCATCGGACCCTGATGGAACCACCACTGGGGAATGAGTAGCTCACGTTACAGTCAGCTTCTGTTTCTGGTTTCCCTGTGAGCCAGCACTCGCTGAAAGGCTCTTTGTTCAGAGAGCGTTGGACCCCAACGCCAGCGGGGTCCCACACCTGTTGAGAGCAGGGAGAGCCGAGCACGTTTAGACGCGCTGTGGAGACAACAGATTTGGATTCATCACTCGGACGCGCTCATCTCCAGCGCGTGCGCCGAGTTTATACCGTGAGCATTTAGGGTTTGCGGTCATTTTAAAGGCACGTTCGAGGGGTACGTATCCTGCTTTGGATAACTGTTGCCCAACAGCCTGGATTGCTAAAAAAAATCTACTTATTGACGTGCAACGTTTCTACATGCAGCATCTGTTCAGTGCTGCTTTGTCTTCTTGTCATCCACTTTTTTTTTTATGGTGTACTAGTTTCCTTAATGTGACCCATGTATTGGGGAAAGAATAGGACACATCCTTTCTTTTAACACTAAGTGTCTGTCCTCTGATCTGAGTAGATAAAAACATTTGTGTTTGTGTCTCTGCCTGAGCTTTCGTAGCACTCTCGTCATCAGACGAGGTTGTACTTTGACCAGTTTACTTTAAGGGTACCTCGTGTGAAAGACAAATCTGAGTCAGTGTTTGTCCTTCCATCAAGTGTGAGACAACACATGTTGTCCGCCTCTGATTGGATGAAGGACAGGGTATCCGCCAGATAGTTGCAGTACATAGAGCCCTCCCTGACAGCGGAGAGGACAAGGTTAGAAGGCTGCAGGGTTCTCTCGGCGAGCGCCAAGGGAAGTCCAAAAAGGCTGGCGAGGGCAGAGCAGCCACAGCTCATGGGAATTGGAGTCTAAAAGGGACCGAAAAGAAGAATTTGAGAGGCTCTGGAACTGAAGTGAGACGCAGTGAACTGCAAACAGTCCACCGGGTTAAAAACCTCGACGGACTCTCGGAGAGGTCAAATATCCACGTGCACGATGCCTCGTGATGTTTCCCCACCGCCGCCGCTGCTGCTGCTGTTGTTCCTGTCTGTTTTCGGGGCGTCCCACGCCTGCCTGCAGGACCCCGAGTCAGCCTACAGATTCACCGGAGCTGTATGCCGCCTCACCTACCCCGCAGCTGTCGTGTGTGAGTGGGACTTTGACCCTGTTTTGGCATTTATCGCCAATGACTTTCTTCAATCATCTGTTTGGTCAATTTAGCCATCAAAACCCACATTTCCCACAATCCCAGGCTTCTCCAGTGTCAGAATCAAACTGTAAACCACAGTGTATACTGCCAGTCTGCCGAGGATGGTTTCACAGGTTAAAGTGATAATGTTATTACCTTGTTTCCCTTATTCAATTTTATTTGTACATGGAAGTTGCTTAGGTGTGTCTGTCACGTACCTGTGTTGAAGCGCATTTGACCCCATGTGTGTGTGTGTGTGTGTGTGTGTGTGTGTGTGTGTGTGTGTGTGTTTGTGTGCCGTTGGCAGTGAATGAGAAAACCACCAAAGTGATCGAGGCAGCGTTCCAACATGCCAGATACCCGAGTGTGAAGGGAGAGAAATCCCTGCTCTTTATAGGCAAAGTCCTATATGGCCTGGACAAGTAAGAGGTTGCACACACACACACACACACACACACACACACACACACACACACACACACATATGCCGGCATACGCAGATGGACACACATAAAACACGTCATAATATTACGCAATGTCTCTCCACTGACCAGTTTGGAGATTCACAACCTGTCGATTGGTCTTAGTGAATTTGAGCTGCGTCCGGGTGAAGGCATCAGCATGGAAATCAGCAATGTCTTCGCCGTCTTCAGAGGGACCATCCAGTACGGATACGGCAGCTGGCTGTGAGTCAGAGTGTGTGTGTGTGTGTGTGTGTGTGTGTGTGTGTGTGTGAAAAAAACAACAACCAAACACTTACTTCCATCGTGGTTTTCTCCGGGAACACTCAAACAACACTAAATAATCACAAAGAAATCGGATATACTCTACAAAGTACCAAATAGACCGTGCGGAATACTCACGAGCCGACAAACTTGCCGACTGCTAACGGTTAGCTTGCTAACCTCTAATCCACTAATGGGACAATACGGTCCACACTGCTTGGTTCAAGAGACGACAGAATTTGGTGCAAGAGGAGTTGTTATGGGACGGTTGATAGCCCGGCAGAGCAGGTTGAATAAGAACGGCTAATTAGCGATGATTAGCTTCCTCCAGTTTGGACACCGATTCCAGTGGAATGAATCGATTTTGCGGCAAAAAGTCACTGTTTTAAACGCCGGTGTGACCGGGCCTTTACCGTTCCAGTTAAATGAATATTGACTGATGGACTTAGACTGTTGTCCCTCATGAAAGTTACGTATTGCGCCGTCAGATACACCTGAGTTCCATGAGTAAGTGTCAAGGCCATACTGCCATCTAAAATGCAATATGCAAGACAACGTAACTTGTATAAATAGTACGTAATACAATAATACTTACATCAAAAGTGGGATTTGGTCGCAGCGAAACACACTCTTGCTCATGTTGAATACACGCAGCGGTTTTACTGCAGCCTCACTCGGTCTGGTAGCTTATGGTGGCTAATGTTAGCTATAGCTAACGAACAGGTACGTGCTGCTGTGTAAACGACATTATTCTAGCTAGTTAGCTCGGCTTTGCGATTATCCTGTGATTGTAACTTGTTTACGCTCTCACAGTCGCACTCTTAAGTAGCGTTTCAAGTGGTATCTTACCAAGTTCCCTCGGTTGGCGCTAAAAGAGCGCGTGTCAGCCACACAGCGAGAGGAGTAACTCCTTTCTGTGGATTTGCTGTTGATCGAGCGTTCGAGTTTCTGTGGGTTGCCCTTTCAGCCATGGTGGCATATGCCGAGACAATGCCCCAGACAATTGCATTTAATTTCCCGTCTGCATTTCTTTCTTCTTGTTCCATCCAGCCTCAACGTCGCACATTCGGTTGACTTTGAAATCGAGTCTCAGATTGACCTTGGAATCAACCCCAAACTCTGTAAGTACCTCATTTTGTTTGCGTACGCCGGGGATGGAGGCTTGACAGAAACTGCAGCACAAATTGAGCTGAGTTCCCGTACTTTATATGGCATACCATTATCTCCCACACGGCCTTATCCTGAACCGTGTTGTGAGAAGCTAACAGGCATCGTCGCTGTGAGGTAGTTGCATTCTTCTACCAGTCAGCCAACAGTCTTAGTCTCAATTCATTCCATGGCTTGCTGTTGTGATTATTCAGTGTACTGGAACCTTTCTGGTTCCAAGTCAAGCACTGAATGATTCATAAAGACAGACGCCAATTAGCCATCTTCCATCTCACCTTGCATGTCCTCACGCCTGCTCTCTGTCCTTTCGGTCGGGTCAGACTGTGGCGGAGGGAAGGTAGAAGCCGACACGTCAGACTGCTATCTGAACTTTCACAAGCTCCATCTGCAGCTGCAGGGCGACAAAGAGTAAGAATTAAATATATATATATATATGTATATATTATATATCAAGAGTGTCTCGCCGTGCTAATGTTTGTCTGCTGTCGTTGCTCAGACCAAACTGGCTGAAGAAGCTCTTCACCAACTTCATCACCTTCACTGTCAAGCTGGCCATAAAGGGACAGGTGAGGGCGAGAGAGAGAGCGAGACAGATCTCCCACCAAACTGAGAGTTAAGTTAAGTGTTGTCGTCCGCCTACGGCCGGAGTAATGATGGGTCTGTTCTCAAATGCAGATTTGTAAGGAGATCAACAAAGTGGCAAACATACTGGCTGACTTCATACAAGACACAGCAGGTGTGTCCACACATTTGACCTTTTGCGTGAACCCATGAATGAAAAGAATACTGATCTGATATGTGCGAGGGCTCATATTTTATCTGGGATGTCTCAATACATTTGTGTGTGTGTGTGTGTGTGTTTACAGAGCAGTTCCTCAGTGACGGAGACATCAGCGTGGACATCGGCATAACTGCCGCTCCTGTCGTCACCGCTAACTACATCGAGTCGTACCACAAGGTGAATGGCGCCTGCATGTAGAGTCACACACGCAGCCGCGTCCTCTTTACATCAGACAAGAAAAGGCAAACAAAGCCGCTTGGTTGAGGCTGAACAAAAAAAAGAAGAAGAAAAGACTACGGTCGTAGCGGTTTGTTTTAGGTGTGAAAGCCCATATTGTTGTCTCTCCGTTCATCCCTCCTTTTCGGTGAATCTTCCAGGGGCTGACCAACTACAACGGCACGTCCGCTGTCATCAGTGACTCTGTTTTCCACCCCAGTCATCTGACCGAAAACAGGATGCTCTACTTTTGGTTGTCAGGTCAGTAGTTGGCATGGCATTTTCTTTCGAGACCTGGAAGAGCAGGGTACGGCAGAAAAAGTGCTGTAAAGGAAGTGTCCTCTGACATGGCGCGATCCCAATGCGCGTGTTGGTTTCAGGACGTAAGTTCCAGGTGTGATGGGAAAAACTGATACATGTTGGTGGTGAAAGGCCGGCAAGGCGGAAAGTGTCAGGGTGGTGGTGTCGAGGGTCGGACTGTCATGAGGGGGGACAGCACTTCGCATCCCCAACGGTTCCCTAACCTTAACGTCTGTTTTAGCTGCCTAACCTTAACCATAGTTTATTTGCCATTACCGCAATCGGTCCCTGACTTCATCCATACCGTAGTTGGCATGTTTAGATATTTAGATATCTAGAAAGCAAGAACTGTCGCAGAATGCAATTCCGGGTCTAATATTGCTCGGTTCAGGGTTGGGGATAATTGATACATGGTTTTCATGTCCGCCATGTTTTTTTCAGGCTCAAATGCCACATTTTGCTGGCTGTTATTGTTACGGCTGCTGAAACGTTTAAAAGAATCTCGGAACCTTTCAAAGCGCAGCCTCCATTAACCGGGAAGTACAAATTCAGTAAGAAATAACTGACTTCATGCTAGCCTGCTAGGGGGCTAGCCAAAGAGCAGCGGCGCACTAGCAGCAGGGTAGTTCAGTGTCTCCTCTCGCTTTCAGTCGTGTGCCGTACAGTTATAACTTGTGTCTAACCCCAGACCAGGTCTTAAACCCCATGCTCGCTGCTGCCCACCAAGATGGCCGTTTCCAGCTCAACATCTCCGGAGCAGACCTCGCTGTGAGTGCATCACCTTTACATATGGATGTGGTATCTTGTTGATCAAATTGGCTTCGATGGCGCTTAGCTGCTTAGATTATTGGTTCGTTTACTGACAAGGACTTAAATTGCTGCTGTTTAATCTCTCGTTGGGTCTCACATTATATCGATGAACGTGATTTCAGGGGCTTTTCAAGACGAATCTCTCCAGTGCAATGCCGGATTTTTTCCGAAAGGTAATGTGGAAATCCCTCCTCATCCCTGCACACTCCCAAATACAAACATACACACAAACATTTGTCAAGTGAGACATATTATTTTGCATTTTTCTGTGTGTGTGTGTGTGTGTGTGTGTGTGTGTGGGTTCAGTGTCTCCTGGAATCAGGTTCTCCAGAGCTGAGAGTGTGGAGCTCATCTGTTCCCTACCTGAACACCTCCACCTTGGGTACAGCTGTGCGTGCGAAGGCCTCTGGGCAGCTGCACTGTGGGGGTCAAGGCACACCAGCGCTCCTCTTTCAAACGGTATTTTGCATTTAGATTTAGGAAGTCAAAGTAAATAGAAAGTGATGGGTTGACTGCTTTGATGCATCCCTCACTACCAAAATCCCTGCTTCCCTCACATCCCTGTTCCGCCCCCTCTACGGTGTGGAACAGTGAATCCCAGCCAGGGGTTCTTGTTCCCCAAGAGGGGATTTGGTTAACAAAGATATCCGTATATTTGTGTTCCAGGTATTGACACAATACCTAGTTAAGGTGACCTGTTGGAAGACCTGAACACCACATGTTGTGAACGTGTGCATGAAAAGTAGTTAGAAAGCCAGCAGAGGTTGTTAGCTAAACGTAACGAACAAACTGTTCAAACTTCACTCAAAATAAATGGTAAACAGTTGAAGTAGCTAAAAAGAAAAAAAATGGCTAAACAATTGAAATAATGGGCTAAAAGTAACTGAACAGCGGAAATAGTTAGCTAAAATTAATGGATAAATGGTTGGAATTATTAGCTTAAAGTAATGGCTAAACAGTTGAAATAGTTAGCTAAGAGCAAAGGATGAACAGTTGAAATGCTAAAAGTAATGGATAAATTGTTGAAATAGTTCAAAGTAATTTACAAAACACTTGAAATAATTAGCTTAAAGTAATGGCTAAACAGTTTAAATGGATAGCTACATGAGCAATGGATAAACAGCTGAACTAGCTGGCTAAACGTAATGGATATACTGTTCAAAATGTACTCAAAAGAAGTGATAAATAGTTGAAATAGCTAAAAAATAATGGCTAAACAATTGAGATAATTAGCTCAAAGTAATGGCTAAACAGTTGAAATAGTTAGCTAAGAGCAAAGGATGAACAGTTGAAATGCTAAAAGTAATAGATAAATGGTTGAAATAGTTCAAACACTTTAATAAGCTAATTAAGTAATGGCTAAACAATTTACAATTTTCACATTTTACTGTCCTTTTAAAATCCTTGAACTGTGATATTCGATGATGGTGTAAACCCCCTCTGGTCCAGTTCCACTGCCTGGGAGCTGAAGAGTTTCAGTGCAGCAGGAGGTGAATGTAACTTTATCACCATTTAAATTCATTTCCTTTCTGCGGTTCTGTTGCGCAACAAGGAAGGAAATGGCGGACAAGCAGACCAGGGGTACTTGTGTCTGGTGCACATATGTGAGTGTGCCTTCGATACAGTAAAAAATGGCGACATCTGCTGGGCAACCCTTGGTATTGCATTTGATCTGATGCCTGAGGCTTTGTTAAAAAGTGAAACTATGACCATCTGCGGCTGCATTATGTGTAACACTATGAAGGCCATGTGAGGGCGGGTCTGTTGTCAAGAAGGAAGGGTGTTTCGAGTGACGCTGCTTTCTTTGTCTCTGATGTCCAGGATGTGGCCATGGACGTCACAGCTTCCTACGCTGACAAGAAACTCTCTCTGCAGGGTAACGCGTCAGAGTAAGACCTGTCTTGTTGATTTTTAATATATATGGGTTTGTTTTGGTTTCCTGCTCCCTGTTAATGTAGATGGAGAGCGTCCATACATGATGTAGGTAGATGTAGTCACACTAAAGGCGTCAGTATGCTCAAAACAAACCACTTCATGCAGCGTGTCCTACCACCACGTCTGAAGGCAAAAGAGCTACAGACTTTGACCGATCCACATAAGCTTCTTCTTCTTCTTCTTCTTCAGTTTGCGTTTTACCATCACTTTTGTGGGGAACTCATTGGCTCGTCAGCTGTAGCACATTCTTAGTCCATGTCCTGTGCTTGGTGTGTGATGGTGATCCCCTCCTTCCTCCCTAGGATCTCCGTATTCCAAGCTGAGCTGCCCTCACAAAATCAACCGGTAAGGTTTTTTTGATTGATTGAGTTCTGCAGCGAAACTACGCTCTCGTTTAAAGCTGAACAATATCAAAATGTAAAATGAAAAAAAAAAAGCACTTTGGATGGGGGATGAAAAAGACCCACTCTTGCTTTCTCTCAACCTCCCAACAGTTTGCGTCCTCTCACAAAGCTTGAAACAATTTGTGCTTTGCCCTCATATTTTGCAGCATCAGCATCAGGAAGACGTCCCGCCCCGAATCCTTCAAAATAAAAGCGCCATGCCCGAAAGTGTTAACAGACCAGAAAGCGCACGAAAACTGCACAAATTGACCTAGACCATGGCCACATTTATTGAGTATCTGTATGTCTGTCAAGTAAAAATGACACACATTGTAGCATATTGATTATTCTTCTGATACCAATAAGTAGTCAATAAGAAAGCAGAGGTTTTGCAAAAGGACACGCGACAAAAAGCGCCTTCCTTCCCCTCCCGTTGAAGTGGTTTGCGCCCAATGTCGCTCGTTTAACTGATGCCCTCCCTCCCTCCGTTTCCAGCCGCTGGATGAGACACAGCTGGAGTTCATGAGAGACGCTGTGGAGAAGCTAGGCATTCCCAAGGTCCTGTCTGGTAAGAGACGGAAGAGAAATGTATTCACTTTCAGTTGCTCTTGTTGGCCCCGGCCGCAAATTCAGTGGTAACATGGTGGTTGTTGTTTTGCGATAGTAGCAGTAGTGCGGCAGTTGGGTTTGATCAACAGCATTACCAGCTGGGCCTGTGTGAAAGAGGTATGTGATGTGGTTCTCCGTGACACTTCTGTGTTCCAGCTCTTGAGGTTGAGCTAACCAGGGTGTTGGACAAACAGGGAACTAACTTATTTGACATCTTCAACCCAGAGGTGCTGCCCCGGGACGTAAGTGCTCTCCATTACCTTTTGTCATTTTGTCTCGTGCCCCCCACGCCCCCCGAGTCTCACCGCTTCCCTCTTACCCTCTGTATCCTGCAGGGCTTTGTGGTGATCCAGATGGATTTTGGTTTCCCTCATCACCTCCTGGTTGAGTTCCTCAGGAAGGCCCTGCAGCAAGTGGGCGACTCCTGAGCATTTCCGGGACACGTTTCTGAGTTTCTCAGTGAGACCCGCCTGCGTGAGCTGCGTGTTGCACGCGAGGAAAATGCACAATTTGCAGTGATTATCAACGTGCGCCAGCTGTACAAAGCATGCCTCTGTTGCATCGTAGTAGCACATTTAGAATTTCGGCCATTTTGATGCATTTTGACCGACATTTTGTTCAGATACGACAACTGTTTTTTCCTTTCAAATGTGTAAAATGTGTAATTCTCACGCAACATTTAGTTTGCTTTATGTAAAGAAAGTGCGAGCTGAGCAGTTAATCAGACCACTAAAATGGAGATCCTAGTCTTTCTTTGCCCTGCGTGGGGGTTGGGAGGGGTTACAATTATTAATACATAAATAAAAAGTACAAGCACTGCTAGTGGCTCAGGCGAGTCTTGACTCGAGTCTTGACGTTTCAAACATGAATCGTTTTCATTCTGTGAGTGTTTTGTTAGTATAGCAGAGTAGACTTCGATGACGTCACCGTGTTGCACGTGTGGAAATGTCCTTAAAGTTTTAGGATGCTGGCATGTTAGATCTGAAGGTGAGCATAAACATTTCTTTTAAGGTCTTTAATAAATGGACTTCTACTTGTATATAGCACTTTTCAACCTTGAATGGCCAGATTAGGTCTCGCCCACCCATTCCCGCCACTGAGCTGCCATGCAAGGTGCTGGGTTTCGCCTGGCAGGCTACGCCTAGGCTGCCGCACCTTATTGGTGAAGGTTGTTGGGACTGTATGCGGTCTGAAAGAAACACCCGAAAACACAACTAAGTGTGTTATTCACAGTGGGTACTTTTGATACGTGTACTTTAGTTCATTTCCAAGCTAATAAGCAACACTTTTGTACATTTACTTTAGCAGAGTTTTGAATAAAGGACTAGTACTTCTGCCGTATTGCTACTTTTACTTCAGTTAAAGATGTGAGTGCCTCTTCCACTACTGGATCGGTGTCACTATTATCATTACTACTGTCAGTTTAAATTAAAAGAAAAAAGTCTGTTGCTTTCATTATGTCATTACGAGTCATTATGCTTCAGAATCCTCCAAGGTTCATGCAGAGAGAAGGCCATGACGCTCAGCAGCCACCAGGTGACACTGTTGGACCGATATAAACATCAGCGACCCTGTACTCAGGTGACTGCTTGAGTTACAGTGGGGGTTTTTTTTGTTTTTTTTTACAATTGCTCAATACTGAGTTCGCCTCTTCAAAACGCAGCACAAAACAGAGGTCAGCGCCAGCGAAACTGTGGGTCGCTTGCCGAAGGCTTTGACACGAAATGGACTCAGTTGCCACCGCTTTCATGAAATCCATGAACCGTTTTTCTCATTCAAACCCAACCACCACCAAAACTCCATTTTGCACACGCTTACATTCTATTGTAAAAACTGTGCAATACACAAAAATGACCGGCTGCATCTACGTCTATATATCTACGTATACAAACGCATAGACTCCTAACTGGGACGCTGAGCACCTCATTTCATTCCTTGATGACCTCTTGATGATACTCATGCGTGCACTAATCCAACCGTGCAGATCAAACAGGGCCGCTCAGGTGACACACGGTAGTAGTGTGAAGTATTTTAATGCCAAGAATAAAATATAATCCACCTACATCTGATCTGGACCCCAGACATGTCAATGCGGAGTAAAGTGACCTTCATTACATGATTTATTTATTTTTTTTAATACTAAATTATGCCACTGATGACGCCGAGCAGCAGGACCAAGAGAAGGAAAATACCTAAGGAAAATGACTAAGTGCATTTACTTAAGTACTGTACTTAAGTAGAGGTACAAGTAGTTGTACTTTACTCAAGTATTTCCATTTTATGCGGCTTTATACTTCTGCGCCACTACATTTGTTTCATAATTTCAGCTACTAGTTGCTTTTGCGGATCCAAATTAATAGCACAAAATATGACAATAAACAACAAATAAATACATGAGACTGTTTTGATCCCTCGGGGGGGGGGGTAGGTACTTCTTCCAAGTACTCAGATCGCATCGGTGCGTCACCACAGATTTGTAAGAGCTGAACGTGGATTCATGCCGCCGTTACAGTCTGGGTCTTATTTACCACAAGCACATCTGCAGGCGGGTCACATAGATGTAAACAAGCAACTTGCCGGGCCAAAAGCCCCCACCCCCCCACCCCCACCCCTCCGGGCTGACCATGCCAACCCTTTAGCCTCCCCACTACTCTTTGTCTCTCTGTTAACATTCCTCTGCACCGCATTCTTGCCACCCTGTCTGTCTCTGTGTCAGCAGTGGGAACCAAGGCCCCCAGCATGACTCTGTCATACATATAAATATATATATAACTGGTCTTTACAAATGATCATTGCCTTGAGTCAAAGATTTTTTTTTTGGGGGGGGGGGGGGGGGTTGTTCCTTTTAATGGAAGCACTTATCAGGACGTAAAATGCCGTGCAAAGCCATTTTTTCTGGCATTGTTTACATGGGCCCCGGCATGGAACCTCCTCAACGCTTTTAACTGTGTGAGCTCCCAGCGTGACGGCACACTTACCGACCGCCGCCGGCTTTTCTGTCGCTCTCGTGGCTGACGACAGGGGAAGGCAGAGATGAGATGTTAATACACACACACACACACACACACACACACACACACACACACACACAGAAAGGAAGAAAGAAATGTGCCTGCCCTGTAAGCAGTGCTCGGTGACCTCCGCCCCTTCCCCCCCCAGTCTGTGCTTGCTGTGAGTTCGCATTCCTCTCAGTCCCAAACGCAACCATAAACACACACACACACACACACACGCAGACCCCTCCCTCTTTCCCTCACTTTTACCTATTACCTTTGCCTCTCCTTGCCCCTCACACGTTTGTCTCACTGCCCTTTCTGCTTTATTGCCCGCAGCAACAGGAGTCTTGAACTATGCTCACTCGCCATTTTCCTGACCAAAAGAAAAATCTGAGTTCATTGTTTAGGGTGGGGTAACTTGATACGTCTCAAAAACACTCTTTTTTTTTTTGGTTTGGCCTGAATGCGACCACATTTCTTTAAAGACGCCGATGAAGAAAGCACCAACCACATACCACACTGAAGCGCTATTTACTCTCGAATCTATTAAACCAACGCGTCTTGGCTCGCTCCGGTGTGTACACCACTCACTCTGATGACTGCGGCAACGTCCACACACATTTTACAAGGCCAGCCTTTGCTCAAGCGGAAAACTGCGCGCGCTTCCCACTGGGATGTGGTTGTGCAGATTCAGGAAATTGCGGCCATTTAGTTAAAGCTGCGCTTTATATATTTTTGGTCACTAGGGGGCAGAAAGGCACGGAAGCAAGCGGACAAACAGCCACCACAAAATCGCCAGGCTTATGCAGTGGTTGTAGCTGTAAACAGTTGCTCACTTAAAGCAATAGCTTGGTGAAATAGCAGCCAGTTAGCTTAGCGACGCTTACAAATAAAGACTACAGGGGGAAACAGCTAGCCTGGCCAACGGAAATAAATTCCACCTACCAGCACCTCTAAAGCTCGCTAATTAACACGTTATAACTCATTTCATATAACTTTGTTAATTAGCGAGCTTCAGAGGTGCTGGTGGGCGAACAGAGCCCAGCTAGCTGTTTCCCCCCTGTTTCCAGTCTCGATGCTAAGCTAAGCTAACCGGCTGCCGGCTGCATAGCTTATATTTACCAGACAGGCATGAGTGGTATCGATCTTCTCATCCAACTTCCCTCAAAAAAAGCGTATTTCCCAAAACGTTAAGCTATTCCACATCCCACTGGATACAGAATAACACCAGTATTCAGTTGGAGTCGTGTATCGCTCACACGTGGGGATAACGGTGCACATTTACAGACGGTCTCTCCTGGAGGACGTTCATAGTGACTGCGCCTGCTTGTTCATATTAAAGCTGACAGAAATTGTTGTGGGAAAAATAGCATGCCGGTCCCTCAATGCTCACCGTGCTTCACCGGCTACATGCTACATTTGTCTGCAGTTTGGTGCTGGGGGCAAGTAGCGTACAGTGGGTTTACCAAACCTTTTCACTACAAATTGGCTATGCGCTGGGGTTGATGAGAGCAGTGAGACTGGATTATACGAATAAATGCGTGGCTTTAAGAGCAAAACAAGAATCTAAATATAAAGCCAAGAGGCTCAAAAGCTCCACGGGGCTGCAAAATCTGCAATTCAGCAGCAGCGAGCAGTGAACTTGAATGTCCATTCGGCGGTGGCGTCAGCAATGCGACATTGATTTGACATCGCTGGTTAGCTAAATGAGCTCGGCTGGCTGTATGTGATTTTTGAATTATTATCTGAAAGAACAAAAACAGATTTGGTCTAAGCAGCAGACCCTCATTTACAAAAACATCCAATTCAATATATATATATATATATATATATAGTCTGGGACACAACAGTGTGACGTTGGCTAAGGTGATGGACAGCGCCTGCTTGGCTGCAGCTCCACGCCACCAGACCAAGTCTGACTCATCGCCGCTCTCACTCACTGCGGCATGCCACCGTCTCCACCGCCCATTATCTCAATGAGCAGTCCACCTCCAGTCCGTGCAGGCCGCCTGGCCGTGTACCTCAGGGCCCTCCCTATCTCAGTCGCGAGCTCTCTGCCACTTTTAAACAGGAAGAATATATTCGTATTCAACAAACAGAACACTGACGATGCTACAGCCGGGACACGTCTGTAGTGTCTTAAGTGTAATGTGTGTTCAGGGATGGCACTTTGTTCCATTCCATTCCAAAATTTGGCACAGAGATTCACGGTCCCCCCACGGTTTGGTTTGTCTCGTTGGGTGTGTATGTCACACACACACATGTCCAAAGCAAGAGAAACCAGCGGCCAGTCAGTTCTTTCCTCTCTCATTTTTTATTTTATTTGTGCAAAGCAGAAAAGTACATTTGCAGTTCCCCCGAAAACCTTTTCAGTTACAAAGTATGTTTTCACGAGTACATATGCATTCAGTGCAGCTGCATAGATAGCAAGGATCATCACTTAGAGTCACATGACAGTGTGGTTGCGGCTGCTATCACAGAAAATGTTTTATATGTGTGTGTTATAACACAATGTACATTCTTAAGAACGATACACTTGCCATTCTTTATATTTGGATTATGTTAAGCATGGCCCTCTATATTTTCGTTAGTGAATATTACATCCATTGACTTACAAGTATAAACAGAAGTGTGGGGGGGGGGGGGGGTTCATTTGTTCTCTACTGGGGACAAATTGCGACATTTTTTGGAATCAAAATTTGGGTTCTTTTGGTCTGACGTGTACATGATACTGAAGGTGAGGCAACAATTATGGAATGTACGATAGTCACAGGTCACGGTGCCCGTTTCTCCCAGTAACAAATATAAAAAAAAGACATGGAAAAGGATTGAGGTCGAAATAGCATGTAGTGAAAGGTCAGGGCAAATGATACATTTCATGAATGAAAGACAAAATGAACACTGCACATTCTGCTGGTGCTCCCCTAGTCCCATTGTATCTCAAAATAAATGTAAAACTATACATCAAGCACATTCCAAAGGAAATACAACAATGAAATACACACACACACAAAAAAAAAATACACTTGTCAAATAAAAGGAACATTTCAACAACTTAAAGAGTCACAGTTCAACGACACGCAAAAAAGGTTTCAACACCAAAAACGCTCTTTTTCTCCATCGGCCCTCAGATCAAAAGTGCCACGGCAGACATTCAAACACCTCTGGGTGGTTCCAGTATCAGGCGGCCCAGCGCAGTGATCAGTTTCGTCTCATGATGCGGCTCGGCTCCCTCAGCTCTGCGCGCGCCGCGTGTCGCTGTGTGGCCGTTCTCACGAGACGTATGAGGTAATGCCTACTGCGCGCTTCACAGGAGTCACATACTCGGTTTGGGTGGCTTCCGCGCTGAAATCCCCAGCGGCTCACAGGTAAACAGGGACGTATAGATCCGCTACAACTTAGCAGGAACGAAGCCTTGGTGGTGGTTGGCTGCACGGCCACACGGTACAGCGCATCTTTCCGCAGCAACTACGAATTCTACATTTTAGCGGCAAACAAGGATCAAATAAAGTGTTTCCAAGCAGTATTGTACAGCAGATATTTAGCTTTTCAATTGACTTTCGCAAAACCCCTCACCCAAACCCAAACAGCCATTGTCCAATCATGGCTTGGCAACAGTAGCTCGGCACGGCAGGAGCGTCAAGCTGTGTTCTGCATGGGGGTGTAGTAAGAGCGATACGCAGCATTTAAAGCGTTTGGAGAATTGCGTTGTTTCTTTTAGTCGTTCCAGAACCAGAAACGCGAGAGCCAAAGTGTCAGGAATGCATTTGAACAGTGTCATTGCCTGAACTTCAACTGTTAGCGTGCCCAGCTAACTAGCTTACAACCTAACTCACACTGGTGGTCGAGCCTTACTTCCAAGGCAAAAGAGCATTGGCTAACTACAATAGTTTGTGGGGTTACATAAAAAAAAACTAGCACATCGACTGTGTAGTATTTCCCCACCGTTTGGAAGCTGGTCTTTGTTGGAACTAGTGAGGATGCGGGCTTTAGCCTCAGTCATTTAGCATGATATCATACGTAGCCATCAAGTGCATTTAAGACCCCTTTTGCATGTGCTCTCTGTATTAAAACGAGTTTGCTGGAAACATCATGAATCATCATGGCGCTCACGTTAGCTTGATTAGCTAGCTAGCTAGCCACAGCCCAGGAAATCTGCCAGCAACGGTCGTCAAAATGGGTGGACACTGGCTAAAAATGAGAAGGCTGCTCTTGTCTGAGAGATAAAAAAAAAAAATTAAAAGTGCTGAGAGCGTAAATCGGCCCCGTTTTCACTGTAAACTATGTGCTATGTGAAAGCTCGAAAGGGGGAGCAACACCAACTGCGGGGGTGGGCTTAAGCGAAAGGCCAATTTGAGTCCGCTCTTCTTCACTGGGCACCACACCGTTTCCAATATGGTAAATGTGACATATGAAGAAAATGAGTTTCTAGCATGGAGAGCTTTGCTGTAATTGTTAAAGAATTTCGAATGAGGTCTAATGTGTATTAATACTGTGGTGGTGAGCTGAGAAGCTAGCTCGTGGGCACTGGTGCCAATTAGAGTGGAAAGAGGAATGCTAATCATGCTGAAAAAAAGTTTTTTTTGTTGACAGAAATGAGAGGGGTGCCCAGCAAAGAAAAGAAAACTAAAATTGTAAATATCCAGGCCTCATTTAAAGGCAAAGTGAAGGCTGTCCTGGCAGCAGACGACAAATCTGTGTATCTGTGCGCGGTGGCGTCGCTATGAGAGCGCCTGGTGCCCTCGCAGTGACTTGATGGGGTGAGGTAGGACTGAGCTGGCCTCGGGGTGTTTGGATGAGAGGCAGCAGGACAAGTGCGCGTGGGGGCACAGTGCCTTCACTGTTGTAGCGCTGAATCCCTTTGTTAAAAGTGCATTAAGTAAGACTTCCACCATGCTAGAGCAGACAATGGCCGTAAGTGTGTGTGTGTGTGTGTGTGTGGGGGTTTGACAAGGTCTTTAACACCAATGACTCAGCTCCCAGTAGCAGAGAATAGTCTCATTCAAGCCATATTTTACTAAATACCCCTTTAACAAAGTTACTGTCCGGCTGTCCAGCTACAACTTATTGAAATAAGTCATCTATGCACAATTCAGCTGTGCAGTGTGATGTGTCATTATTCTGGATTATGGGTACGATGATGAGGCAATGTGGCAGTAGGCACCGACATCACCAAAGAATCCATTACCACAATAAAAGGTAAAAAAAAAAAAAAAAGAGTCTAATGGAGAGCTGAGCAACAATTCCCCAGGCTTATAGAGCATAGCTGGAATGTCTTAATGGCTGAATGGGAGAGTGCAGATGTTAATGCCCGATGCCACACAAGAGGACGTGGATCAACTTGTCACAGTGATCCCTAATAATACCCACAAAAAAACAAACAGAAATAAAACAACAGGCTGCGCAAATTCACAGTCGATCAGTGTAAATGCATTGTTAGTTCTGACGCCACAAGGAACCAGGCCGAGTTGTAGTGGAAATAACCTGAAGTTTGATTTGGTGGAGTTTAACCAAAACACCAAAAAAGGAACTTCGGCTATTTGCGTACAGTACTTGAAAATGCAACGTAACCGTATTTGCCCTGGCCCGAAGAAAATGTCAAATACATCCATTTAAGAATCAAACAAACAGCACGTGTGTAATATCTAGAAGTGTCTGACCTGTCCATCAAGTCGTGATTCCCAGCCCGTCAGTAACAGACAGGGGCCAAGTTACTGGCACATTGAGATCTATATATAATATACATAGTTAGCAACTGGCTGCTTCAGTGAGCAGGAAACTACCAAGAGGAGTTCACATTTTGGTTCTTTCCAACAGAGCATTTCCATAAGGGAATGATCAATACATATACATTGATGCAATGTTAACATTTCCAATCTAGCTGTGACCGAAATCCACCATCCTCTCCTGCTCAAGGCGTAACCCTGTTGTTTGCGATATGGTTCGAACAAGGCAGAAGCAGAGAGCTGTTTTCCGACCAGTGATGAATGTTAGTACAAGTTTTTTTCGTTTCTTTTTCTTCTTTTTTTTTTATACGCGGCGTAAACTTTGAGCTGCGAAGGGTTGTGTACTTCTAAGTACCTAGACGCGAGATCGGGTTTTGGCTTCGGTCAGCACCGACACCGACAGTAGCCAGCAAATCCTCTACACCAGCGGGGGAGCGTAAGTAAAGCGCGGATCAAGGAGTCGTCATCAGCCCGTGTGTCCTCCTCCTGCCCGTTCGGCTGAGGGCGTTGTCGATCGTCCGATCCAGTCATTCCGCTCCATTAGGCGGCCCAGATCTTCTTCTGCTGGAAGTAGGCATCAAATCTGGCCTGGGCGTACTCCTACGACACAGTCAAGTATACATGAATAAACACACAAGCACAGTTCTGATGGCTAATCATTTCCAGTTGCTCACACTTTTTTCTATTTCTATTTTAATAGCTATTAAGCTACTGTCAATGAAACTAGACTTCCTGCAGATGTTTCACATTAAAAGCCTATCAGTAAAGGGAGGGAATACGCCCTTTGACCCACTGGAAGGCTTTTAATGTTGAGTTTCATCGATGGAGTAACAGCAATCGAACAAAAATGTTGTTGTACACTGTCTGACAGTACGCACTCTATACCAAAGTCAATATTCAAACCCAAGATTTCATGTTTTGTTATTGCCACAAATACTCCAGATGTTTTGTGCATTACTTTCAACAAATGTTCCCAAAAATGTAGCCTTACGTATTTGCGCCAGAATTTAACTCCAAGTTTTGACTCCATGGGTTTGAACAATGTTTGCGCTGACAGTTTGAGAGGATAACAATGTCGTGGAAATGTAGATTTTCCTGAATTTGTCAAAGACAACAGGTAAACGACGGAGGAGGTGCAGCATATCAAGAGAGATGCTCCTTCTCAAAATATGATGAAATGCATATACAAGACTGGGAGAGTGCAGTTGAGGTAACTGAAGGCCGCAGCTACTTAAAAATTCACAGTATGCAAAACAAGTGCATTCAGGTTTAGTCAGAGCATTGTATCCAGAATGCAGACATAAGTTACTTTACGAGGCCGTGCCAGGGTATTCAACTCAATGTAAGTGATGGTATTCATCCAATGATCAGGTTGTAATACCCTGCAAATGCACAACATTCAGTACGTTCATGACTTAACCTCCCATAAAGCCATTAACATCAGTATTGGGAAGTTTGCACGTATACTACATTATTGCACTTGTAGGTACACTGACCTAACGTGTTGTTTTGTACATAGTTTCTATTTACTATACACCCTCCTTTACCAGTTTGGTTTTTTTTCAGGCTGACCTGACCTGACCTCCTCTGACGTGTTCTTTGACTTTGCGTAACCCTAGAAGACGCTACTGCTCATGTCTTATTCACTGTCTTCAGCTACCAAAGCTTACTGAGTGCAGTATAGTGAAAAATAACAAAAACAAGTAATAAAACTCACCAGGTATCCAAACTTAATGGTGGAGAGCCGGGCCTGGATGATGGACCACAAGCCCCAAAAGAAGTGGGATGCCAGGGAGAACCTACATTCAAAAACACATGGTCACTTTGTTTCCTAGTCCCCCCCTCTATTGTCTCGTCATGTCGTGTCCGTTTACACCGCGCCCTACATCTGAGCTCACCTGTTGACCTCCACGTACAGCTCCTCCTTCACTTTCATTTGGTCCTCTTCGCTCAGGTTGTCGAACCCTCGGTCGGACTCGCGCAGGTAGCTCTCAATGAAGTGGAGCTGCACAGGGACACGACGTGTCAAGTCAAGCCAAATACAAATACATTAAAGACGTCAGCGCACTGACATGTCGTACACACCTGCTGGGCCTTTGAAGGATAGGCCTGAGCATTCACTTTGAAGAAGGGAAACTCCTCACAGTTGTAGTCGTACATCCACTCGCAGAAATGGTTGCCAATATCGAATCCCCTGCAAGGTTAACATATAGAGAGAGACGATGACTGACGATGCCTTTACATTAATAAATACTTTCTGTGGGGTTTCTATTGCATAGCTCGATGTGTATTGCACGTTTGGAGGAGTTCAACTGTATTGTTTTCTTGACAATAAAGGGCAAGTAGACTATATAGAGATGATGATGTATCTAAATTTCAAACTTCATTTTTTTTTTTTTAAATGACCCATGTTGAAAGCCGAACAAAGACAGAGTCTATCTTGCTGCCGGACCAAGACGTGGCAGTGTGTTTGTGTGTGTCGCACCAAACCCTTGCAGTGTCTCCGCCTGTCTCGGGTTTGTTTGCTCAGGAGAGCATCTTGTTTGTCAGGGTGGTTTACCCTTTTACTGCTGTTCCCCAAACCAGATTGAAGCCTTTTGTTCTGACGCCCTGTGTTTTAGGGGTTAAAGGTACGTAAAGCACAGCTGATGCTGGGTCATTCTTTTCCACCCGATGTCCAGAATCAGCGATGGGACTTCAGTTGAAGGCTAATAATGATTCACTGCTGTTTGGTGGAATGAACAATAAGTAAATGCGGCAGAGTAGATTTTCTGAAACTATGTCAATTGATAGAAAGGAATCATCATTTTGATTAAACACTGAAGTCAGTATTCGGATCAAATTGTTGCTAATAACGTAGCACAAGTTGTACACCCTGACAAGAATCTAGAAGACATCACTGTGGGCAGTTACACGCTAAAGATTAATCCGTTAATGAAAAGTGATCACCAACAGATGAACTGCTTGCAGCCCTACACCGCAGTATGGAAATAGTAAACAGGATTCAGTGTTGCCTTTCCATTAGCCAGAGCACATTGGACAACAAACTAGAGGTGTGGGGTGTTGGGGAGGTGCGGTTGTCTTGATTTTTCCCGAAGGAGGGGGGGGGGGGGGGGCAGACCTTGGAAATCCCTGGTCTAGACCAAATTCAATTCCCACACTGTTATCAGGAACTGCCTCCAACACAACTCCCCGCTCCGAGGGAACCCGGACTCATCCCCTTCTGTTTCCACATCAGTCCATTGGGGGGGGAAAAAACAGTCCACACAGTCTGTTTGTGTCCATTTGTGGGCGTGTCCCTCCTGGACATACATTATGGCACACGTGCTCACGTGCTTGGTGTGTATCCACAGAGGGTCACGTGTGTGCTGTGCAACATATGAGGAGACTTAAAGGGGCCACGCTGAAGGCAGCTGCAGGGGTGGGGAGGAGGGGGGTTTGTTTGTGTGTATGTGTGTGTGTGTGAGAGAGAGAGAGAGAGAGAGAGAGACTTTTGTCTGAGATTAACTGCGAACCAAGGCCAGTGTGTTCTGCGCCGTTTCCCATAAATGAACCACTCAGGAATTCACACACCCGGGCACAAACACATTCAAAGTCACCCGCAGTTGCTCAAATCATTCTATTCCATTCTATTCTAGTATATTCCTGGTCTTTGGTGACACAACTGTGTGGGAAATCCTCTGCACCATCATCTCCACTAGTAACACTGACAGGCCTGGATATAGTCTTTCCATTGCCTCCTTCCTGTGCGTCCTCATTGGCCTGCCAAACTCTGCTTACATAACTGCAGCTGCAGTGAATATTTCAAGAGAGGGGGGGTGCCGCGAATGATGACTGTTAGAAGGACATGCTGATGGAGCACCGATACAAGCCAGGCTACATTCTTTATTTCCCCCCTCTCGTTTTCCCTCAGATTTTGCTTCCCTTCTGGGTCAATGTCTGAGTTGCTCTGTCTCTCTTTGTCTCTCACTCTCACTTTCACACTAGTGCCTTATTTTCGGACCCCCCCCCCTCCCTCCACGCCCATCTCTTTTGACTGGAGAGCCAAGGTTAGTTGGGAGGCAGAGAACTGGCAGTTGCAGCTGATGGTGATTTATCAGCAACCATTAAACTCTCTAAAAATATGGAGCCCCAAAGTGTTCAATATTACATACCTAAAAGTGAATTATGAAATGACCTATTACCTAATTATTAGGAAATTATTAAAACTCAACTCATTTTTATGAAATGTTATTTTATCATTCTTATTTTCTCTTATTCATATCTTTTCGTGATAACAATTTTATAGGACTTCATTTTCATTTCATTTTTTAATTCAAAATGACCCTATTCAAAAGCATGTTTTTATTTCATTATAGCATTTTTACCCATAGCCACTTTTGGTTTCATGATGTCACATTTCCTAATATCACTTCTTATTTCATAATGTCACCTTTCAGCCAGTCATATGCCCCCTGCCTCTGAAGCTAGCAAGCTCAACAACTGCTCCCAGATTTAGTGAGTTAGCTCCTGTTTGCTAGCTGGCGAACTAAATGGAGTTGTGAGCTTGGTTTATTGCTCAGCATCAAAGTGATGAGCCTCCGTTGGCAGTGTTAGCTAGCTCCGGTTGGCTAGAACAACCACAGTGAAAGTTTCTCTGAGGACCATATTTAAATCAAAATGCTGCCAAGCTAACTCTGAGTCAACTAGCTAGCTGCTGCTGTCCACACCGTCTCTTCACTTTGAGTAATAATCCAAGCTCACAACCCCGGCTAGTTAGCGGTCTAGGTAGGTAGCACATGCAGCCTTGCTTCATTCAAAATTACTTTGGCAATGTCGTTGCTCGAGTGATGTGCTGCATTGTCAAAATAAAAACATGTTTGAAATAGATTATCTATTATCAAATAAAAAAAAAAATACTCTTATGTGATAAATAAAATAACGTTTCCTATTCATAAGTAAAGTTTTAATAAATACATCATTTATTTCACAAATTGTTGGTAAATTGTTGATTGTTTTATATTCAGTATATTACACAATTATTTCATATGATTATTTAGTTGAATTAAAAAAGGAAACACTTAAGGCTTCTGTAGTAAAGGGTTAGGTGTTAGAGCTAGACCTTATATTTCAGGTTACAGATAGAAGCTGAGAGATTTCTGGTTATATAAAATGTGTCGTGCAAACTAGAAGGGAAATACCAAGAGCGCTAAAAATATCCCTTCTGTTTACTGACAAACTGCACTCACAATTGAATTTGTCTAACAACAGCACACAGTGTGTGTTCTGCAAAAAATAAACTTTGGCAGGAGCTCAGGGACGGAAGGACACCTTTTGGGGAAAAACACCCAAAGTTGACTGGCTGTCAACATCCTTCCTTTTGTCTTCTAGCTTAATTTCTGTGTCTTATCATGAGGTCAACTCAACAAGATAAACTGTTCAGAGGCCAGACATTTTACAGCACAACATTTTCATAAACATCTTCCAATTCTTCCATTTCAATTTTCCTGCTTGTTCTGGTGACAACTAGAATACTAAATACTTACTTCTTCTTTAAATCTCAGTGGTACAAATCCAGTATTTATATGCCAATAGAATATGTAATGGGAAGGTATGATTAGCATAAAAAATGTCAACAACAAAACAATGTTAATAAGTCCGATTGCCCATTTGTTCCAACTGAAGACATTCTTTAAAAATGGGTTGTAAATTTATAATTTATAATTTAAATTTTTTTTTAATGCAAAGTAATTTACTCAAGCTGGGCACTGTGGTTTTTAGCAATTGTTACTCAAGCAGAAGTAAATAGCGCAATTGCTGGGGACTACTTTCAGCGGCTTTGGATGCAATACTTGTGAGTAGGATCAATTCACTGAAATGTGTATTTCACTACTTTCTTACCTGTAATTGTAGCTGCTGTACTCAAAGTCAATGAGCATCAGCTTCTGTTTGTCTGAGCTCTGGCGGCCATTCAGCAGCAGGACATTCCCTGAAGGCAACACACACACACACACACACAAAAGTTTTTTTTTTAATTAATGACAGAGAAAAGCAAATGTACAGCATATAGGGGCCTTTTGTGTTTGTATGTGTTTATGAGTTTTACCTTCTTGACAGTCGTTGTGGCAGAACACCACAGGGGAGTGGGTGAACTCCAGCAGGGACCTGAACATACACAGAAAAAGGTCAGAAGTCAGAGGATGATCAGTCAAGCAGGGGTTAAAGAGCTCCTGGTTCAAGATAAACTGTGTGCATCTTCATATACTGACCACAATGAACCCCTAAACATTATTATGAAGCCACAGATCTATAGTCTGGATATCACCAAGGAGGTTTCATCTGTGTTTCACGTCATTATTTAACTCATTAAAACATTTGCAAATAGCCTCAGGGCAGGTATTCCCAGGTAGAAACTCATTGCGACTAAGGGGACATTAAGAAAAATGGAATGGAATGCAAGCAAAAGAGACAACAGCTGGTGGTTCCTTTTAATCAATGGCTCACAACGCGAAGAGCAGCTGGAACGAACAAGCGGTTTGATCTGTTTACCTGGGTGCTTGGTTAACATTCACAGTGCTAAGGACTAGAAGCCAACTAAGGACTGTATGTTCTATATCTCTAAATGTTTAAAACAAGAGCAGGTCTGTCCTTTTATTAATGACATAGTGTTTGTTTTGCATGTGTTCGCTCAAAACATATGGCTTACGGGTTAATCTGGGATTTTTCTGTGGTCAACACCATCACAGGACCCACACCTTCTGAACATTCTGTTACATAACACCATGTTTTGAAACTTTCCATGAATGTGTCAGGTGTTATCCACTCTGTACTGGTGTGTGTGTGTGTGTGTGTGTGTGTGTGTGTGTGTGTGTGTGTGTGTGTGTGTGTGTGTGTGTGCGCGCGCGCAGGAACATACTTGAGCATGTCCATCTCCTGTGGCAAGTTGTAGCTGAGCAGGCGGTTGAAGCGACGCAGGTGGGACTCTCTGGGGAAGTTCAGCCTCATGACTTGGCTCAAGTACCTGGTGAGAGTGTCACACACACACACACACACACATTTAGTGACTCTACCCTTTCCCTCAGAGACATGTGATAAGTGATAAAGCGATGAGACACACAGTGAAGTCAGGATCATGTGAAAGGGAGTGCTCTCTAAATACATTTCAATGTCATCCTGACTCACTGATAAGCATGATGCCACAGCCACACAATCAATGAATGGCAGTCAGAGGTTATGATGACCTCACTGGAACTCAAAATATTTGTGTCATTACAATAACGTATTAATTACTGACTGCAACTTTTGTTTTTATTACTATAACCAAATGTTAGTTTTACCAATAGTCATTATTGTAATAATAACAGCCGCAGCAGGAGTGGTAGAGGTAGAGAAGTAGTAGCATTGCTAGCAGTTGCACTATTAGCACCAGTAATAGCAGTAGTAATGTGTGTGTGTGAACAGAGAGCGTGTGTGCAGGTGTTATCACAAAATGAGCCAACAGTCATAGCAGTAGCTTTAGTTGGATCATAATTACTGCCATAATCACATCATATCTGTTTTATGACAACAACACAAAGGTATGACAATATAGCTAGAAGTGACATTTGCATAACAGCACTTCCTGCTTACTCTACCATGATGTCATGATGAGGAGTAATACATATATAATAATACATATTTTATTTATTACTAATGTAATTAAAACCAAACAAAGTCTAGTTCATTTCATGAAAAAAAAAAAGTTTTTAAATGATGTAATTACATTTAGCCACTGTTACTGAAGACCCAACCGCACAAGTTGAAAAAGTTTCAACATTATCCAAAAGACTTGCACTTGTCATGAGGCTGTATGACTCTTCATTTCAGAACATAAACTGGAGGAAAGTACCAGAAAGACCTGGTGTTCCTCGTGATGTCTGAATCAGTCAGAGCACCGCAGCGCGTACGCGGTTGTAGCGTACGTTGCTAGCTAACGGCGGCTAACTGTACAGTCGGTACGTAGGCTGTATGGGGCAGAAAAATGAACGTTCTTCCTCATACAAATAAAAACATTTGAGTTCATAAGCAATAAAACCAACCCTTCCTCATTCGAATACATCCTAGAGTTTTGCTGCTACAGCCTTACTTCTGTTCTGTTATGACCAGTAGCTTATGGTGGCTAATGTTGGCTAATGTTAGCAAGCTTTAGGTAGATAACTGACATTACTGAGGCAGTTTGCTAACTTTATGTTTCATCATCTACCTATATCCTGTAATTGTTCTTTGTGACCACAGTGGTTGCTCTTCAACAACAGTTGACATAGGCTTGCTGGTAGATAGACTGGACTGATTCGTTTAGCATACAGCAAGATAAACTAAGCTAACAAGAGTTTTGGGTGGATAGTTGCGTCTCACTAAAGTGAACGAAAAAGCCAAAAAGATTATTCATGACAAAAGACGACACCTGCTATTTGAAGCATTTTGTTTTTGGAAAGGCTTATCTTTCTTTCTTTCTTTCAAAAACTTGACTTTATATTATGCCATAGTTACATAATTACAAAACTTTTTTCTAACTGATAACATACCAAGTTTTATCAGTGGAACAGATGTACTTGGACCTTTCTGGTCATGAAACTGATAATCTGTCTTTTAAATTAATTGCAAAGATAAAAATCATTCATCCTTGCTGTTGGCCTAATAAACGTCAAGGTCAAATAATCAGGTAGAGACACACGAGTCTAGCATCTTGAATCAGCTGAGAAATTTAACACACTCACAAACCAATTCCACGTCCACGATTTGGTTGTGGCTGCAAAGGTTTGGCTTCTGTTCCCATTCTCTAACACGTCTATAAAAAAATCAATGTCACCTGTATTGAATGGTTAAAACAGCTTTACTAGACACAATGTTACATAGTCTGGGTTCCAGGGAATCCTGCTTTCATCTAATCATCTTAAAGTTCTGTCAAAAAAAATAAAAATAAAATCCCATGTAAATTCCAGTAAAATTCCAGATAAACTAATTTACTAACTGTGCCACGCAGCAGGACACCTGAGTAATAATCCTGATAAACCAGTACTTACTAACTGTACCTTCACAGAAGATCAGTGGAGCAGGACTTTATCACCACACGCTGACAAACATTGTGCAATGTAAACCTTGTAAACACGCCGCAAGTAATGCATCGTGATAAGCCACCGGCCACCTCACACAGTCAGTAACGCAGCCTGCTGTCTTAGGATTCAGAAACTAGCCATGAAAACAGACAGAACGGGCCTCTTAACATCCCCAAAGGTGAGGCAGGACAGGACAGGACAGGTCAGGATGGGATGGGTACAGGACAAGACAAGACGAGACGAGACGAGACTTACTTGTCCATGGTTCCAAACAGCCACTTGGGTTCCTTGTTGAAGGGCATCCTCATTCCATGAAACCTGGCCATCTTCTCTGCAACCTCGGCTGAGATGCTGGGCTCGCTTAACTCACAGGTGTCCAGTTTACGGCTCTGTCGACAGGATTTTATTCATACAGTAACCGCGATTTTTGAGAGTGTTCTTGAAGTTGCACTCGGCAAAATGTTTATGAGAAACCTTTCGCCCAAATCACAAAATGGGTTAATACAGGAAACATGTGTTCCATCTCTCCCTTTTCAGATTCAACAGAAGCCACAGATTCACGTTTTACTAAAATGAAACTACAATACTAGAGATATGATATCACGTGATATCCCAGTATTAAAGTTCAAAGTTTAACCTCTCAATTGTCTAGTGCAGTTTAGAGTTATGTCCTGGACCTCAGTCTGGAAAAAGAACAAGTAGTTTTTTTTTTCTTTTCTTCTGAAACTGCTTTTGGATCATTGTAAGAACGAAACCCATACTTTTCTTTTGAGACCCTGCTTTTTTTTAGTTTAACAAAAGAAGCCAAGACTCTCAAACGTTAAAGCAGCCTAATAAACTTCTAAAATCATTTCATTTGAATGAAATCAAGAAGTATCCGATTAAAGAATCTTATATCCTTTATAAGATCTCAGTACTTGACAGTCTTATGATACTTGGTGCCATGGACACATTTTGGTCGCTACCAAATATGCTTTGAGGCTCGAAAAATATTTAAAAAAAAGTACACAACAAAACCACAATATTAAAAACTCAAGAAGACTCTGTAAGATTGAATCAACACCTCTTTGTCGGTCTCAACAAAAAATCAGATGTTTCACAATGATTGAATATATTCCAGTAATGGAGAGCATAGTCCCCTGTTTAAAATGACCATACACTATATATAAATAAACATATACAAACACATGTGCATATGGGCAGCCACATGGGGACTTACAGGGACGTACTGCTCCAGTCGGCCCTGGGGGAAAATGCCGTAGAGTTTAGGGCCCAGCTCCCTCTCCGCCAGGATGGCAAACATCACACTCTCCAACACCATGGCCTCCGCCCCCTGAAAACACACGACTGTAAGAAACTCAACAGCTCGACATTTAAAGTGTGAGAGCAGTCCACACCGCCACCGCCGCCGCCACCCGTCAGTGCTGTAAAATGCAATTAGAGCAGAATGAGAAATGAGACAAAGAGCCTTTTCTGGCCACGACGTCTGAAAACATCAAAGTTTGAGTGAGGTACGGATTGAGAGTCATGAATGAAACAACACTCTCGTCAGCCCCTTTCAGACATTAAATCGGTAGCATCGCTTTGAGCATGGGTCTCCTTTTAGACCATCCAACAAACCCCGGGAGTGAGGCTTAAAACACTAGCTGAATTTCATTTAAAGTTCTAATCCTTAAGATTTCAGTTCTGATTGATTTTTATTTTTTATTTTTTGACCATTTAAGTAATCATTACATGCATGCTTCAACACAGAAGTGGCGGACTCCACCACTGCCACTGCAAACTACGACACAGAGGGGTAACTACAATGCCAGCCAAAATTAATATCATAAATTGGGCACAATATGATGAAAATCTTAAAGATTATAACGCCTATTTTGCTGACATGCTGTTGATTGCGAAGGTAAAGCATTCTGTTAAATTTACATCCCAAATGAAGTTGGCATGAATGAAAATTCGGGGGGGGTTTAGCTGGTAATCTGAGAGTGAGAATTTTGTAATTCGTTGCCCCAGTAACACACGAAAAAAAAAAATCTTCAATGGAAACTTTTCCACTTTTATCTGAAGTATAATGTACAGTTTATTACGACTCTGATCTTATTTTAGATGGTTTTCGTATCTAAATTGGTTTATTAAAGAGACTTAATTTCCTTGTGCATAGGAATAATTGGGCCTTGTTAATAGTTGATATAAAGTATATAATATGTGTATACAACTAAAACAGTGTGCGTGCTCTATAATGTGATTGCTCTGCATTCAGATTTGAACCGTGGAGTCACGTACAGGTCTGGGGTTTCTAAGGAGGCTCCAAGGTCTGACATGAAAATGTCAGGGTGGAGTGCATGTGTGACAGGGGCTTAAGTGGAAAGCAGGGGGTGGAGGGGACGGATGGAGGCGTTTGAATGAGGAGACACACTATGGTTAGGGTTAGTTGGGTTTCCCTGTCAGAGCATTGAGGCGAACACAAGAGGTAGGTTTAAAGTTCCAGGAAGAGTTGGCCCACTCGGAGCGCCAGTCACTGTTGAGGTTCCTGAAGCAGACAGGACAGCCTTGTCTTTCTCCCTTTATCTGAGAGACACGCACACAACTCCACACACACACACACCCCAGGTATATGATAGAGATCGCTTTACTTGATGTTAAAGTGACCGCTGACTGTAGCTGCTGTTAGCGAGCCGTTAGCTCAGTTAACCGTGCAGCTAGTGCTCTGCTGCCCGGACTGTGCGACTGTTCCGTTGGTGTTTACGCCACTAGCACAGGAGTGTTGGACCGCCGGGAGGAGGTTTAATAAAGCTTTATTTAAGCTTTACAGCTAATAGGCCGCTGGCTGCACGACTAACTGAGCTAACGCAGCTACAGTTAGCGGTTACTTTAGCAACAAGTAAAGCTTCCCGCCCATCAGTGAACTCCGCAAATCACCGAGAGTTGAGGCAGAGCAGCCGGAGGACGTCAGGGGGAAAACAGAAAATATTTTCTCCGTAAAACATGTTTCACAAGTTTCACCAATAGCAGTGAATGAAGTTATAAAAGTTGTGTTTTTGAACAGTAATCAGCAAGGCTTGTCTCATTTGTGGTCTGATAAACAGTAAGTTCATGAAATTCAAGTTAAAAACAACGACGCATTTGGTCCTTGCAAACGGAAGTTATGTACATTTGTTTGCATATGCAGCGGGGGAAGATCTGATCACAAGTGGCTGCTTGAGACGCATGTGGAGACGTATTGCTGATGCCGGGTCTGAACAGGCCCCGAAGCCGCGTGCTGGCTTCCCATTGACTTGATCCTGCTTCGCTCTATTGTGTGGAGGCGACAGAAAACCCAGGCTTCTCACCAAACAGGCAGGAGGCCAACAGCAGAGGAGCGAGACCTCTAACTAATCAACAGGAGAAGGCCGACAAAGTGAACCTTCTACAGCTGATTTATTCTGTGGGAAAGTTGCACGTCTAACAGCATCTCTTGGACGCGGAGCTGCAATGAAGGTTCACTGGTGGAGTGGAGTCGAGTGGATGCAAAGATAAACCAAAGCAAATTAACACTTAAATCCAAACTGCAAACACTATCCTGTAGCTAGTAAGCTAGCAAAAAAAGTTGTTTGCCACCGAGTTGTATTATGGGAAATGAATGAATAAACGTCAGGATATCTCAAATCCCCATAACTTTATGAGAGTGAAATACTTAATGGCCGGAGCACCCCTTTAATGTAAATACTGTGACTGAATTCAAATGTCGCACAATGTCATCCACACCAATGCTTTCTATATCACATTTAAATGAGAGACAATGACAGATTTTGTTTTTGTCTACTGACTGCGCTTTTTTTTACCAATATACCAAAGTTATACCAATACAGCTCACAAATAGACGTTTGCTCAGCAGATGTCAACTGAGTAAACTTGAAAGCTACAGAAAAAGCTAGCAAGTGGAAATTGAGTTAAGATGTTTTTGTCAAAAAATGCCAATCGAGTAGCTTCCAGGGTGCGCGAAGGTGCCTTTGCTGGTACAGCCACAGCAAAATGACATTGCCATTAAGGTTTTCAGTTAACAAGCTGATGCTGCAATCTGCTGCATTTCAATGTAACCCTAAATAGCTGCAATAGAAAGCAGTATAATGTATTGCTATCTTAACCCTCTTAAGTGTATAACCTCCAGACAAATTGCTGCAGAGAAAAGAGATTTGGATCTGAGCGCTGGGGGTCTGTGGCTACTTGCCAGGGAATGTGCTTCATACTGACGTCCAGCAGGAAGCCAGCTCAAAGGAAACAACTTGGCCTGCTTGAATGTGAAACAATTATTTATGAACCACATTTCTCAAAACAAGACTGTACCGCACCACCTGCTGAGAAGCTCAGTACCGAACTATTAACTTTAGGAGACACTGGTATCTCTTTTGAGATAAAGCTGGGAATTAATTGTATCCCATACACTCCAAATAAAAGGTGGAAATTCAAAAAATGGTGCAAAAGGTAGCCTCTTCAAATTGCTTGTTTTACCTGACTTATACTCCAAACCCAAAGTTCAGCTTACTAAAAATGAAAATCTGCCAATCCTCACATTCAAGAAACTGAAAACTTTAAAACTACCAATTACTAGATTATCAAAATAGGTCTTGATTCATTTTCTGTCGACCGAATAATCAATGAATCGACTAATCGTTTCGGCTCTAAGTGCGAATGTTGAGTTCTGTCATCTGCAAAACAAACTGCGCTGTCATATTCCATGACATACATGTCAGCTCATTAAAGAGAAGAAAAAGCCTTGGAATTTTCCAGCTTTGTCACTGAAAACTATTGGAAATGAATTAAACATTAGCATCCAGATACTTTACTCAGTAGATTTCAACTGGATCAACTCACATTTAATCTTTATTTTCCCATTAAATAAACACACTGCACAAGGCTTTTTTCCCTGTCTGCATGATGTTTCCGTCAGCATTATGTTACTAATACAAGGACACGGTGAACAATCCAGAAACATCTTCAACAAATGCCCGTCTTCTGAACAGTGTGCGGCACGTTCTGCTTCATGCCCGGGGAATTTGTTCAGAGAATATGCCCCATCGTTATGTAATGCCTTATCTGCAGAATGCTGATCACATGCACTTCCAAATCTCCAACGTGAATTATCCACGTCACCATAATCATCTTGACACACATACTGCCAGACAACGAAGCCAGCTGGCGGGATGTGCGCAAAGCAGAGCAACTCCTGCGGGGGGGGGGGGGGGGGGGCTTATAGAACGCATCAGTCCTCTGCCAACATTTCAGCGAGGCAGCGAGTATGTCTGACCCAGATCAGCTGCGTCCAGCCTGCATATGGACTAACCCCCTGTATATGCAGAGCTTGGTCTAACCTACATTTGCTGCGTGCCAAGTTGACAGTCAGAGTTCGGATCAAAGTCAGGGATTCAGTTTGTGCGTGATCTCGGAGTGATAACCTCTACAAGCCTGCTTCAATCTGGCTATTTTGAGGACAGTTCTGCACAATTTAGATTTAAATTTAGCCTTAGTGATAACGACAAATGGGGCGTACCAAAAATTGCACTCTGTCAGATACAGAGACTGTGAATCTGGCAGTGTCGGTCAGCTACGTTGTAGACTGGAAGGATGCTGAAAATCATTAAAGTCGAGATGAAACAGCATTGCCAGAGAATCTAGCTTCCGTGTCGTGACGTATTTCTGAGTGAAACAGGATAGGCAGGCGGGACATAATATTGGGAGGAATTTGAGCGTTGAAAAGTGGAGCGTATCAAAACTGACGTACCTGCTGTCGCTAGCTAGCTAACAAATGAATGTTAGCTCTGTGCCACTAAAAGTTAAAGATTGATTGATGGGTGGATGTCATGATATTATTGGTTAAAATTGGTTGGTTTAAGCTTTCGTAAGCATACGTCATATTTTGTTTTACTAGAAGAAAACATGATTGAATTTTGATATAAGAATTCATTTTTGGCATATATTGTTAAATAGGTGCACAATGTGACCGGATATGTGATCTGAAAGGGTTAAATAATCTTAAATATTTTTCTATATTATTAAATATTCAAGTTAGAAAACATATTTAGGTATTATTTATGTAGTTTGACACTCAAAATCTTGATTGACAGTGACCAAACAACCCACCAACTGTCATTGGATTCTGATTCAAACATTGCTATCATCTGATTGGTCAACAAGTATGTGACATCACCTTTTTCTAGCGGAGCTCCTCCCGCTCTCTGTCTCTCTGTCTCTCTCTCTCACTCTGCTCTTCCACAGAGAAAAAAATTCGTGTGAAATAACCAAAACCTTTTTAACTTGTGCGGAAAATACTGCGTTCCTGTCGGACCCCGTCACTCACTGCAAGGAGCTGATTGAGAAATTATGTGTGTTGGGCCTTTAAAGTCATATTCCTGATTCAAACGCCACTGGGCCCTTTCATCTCGTGTTAACGGTTTCCCACACAGTGACCCTGGTGGTCTCATATTGACTGTCCTGAACAGCCCTGCAGTCCTCCCTCCACCAACCTCTGTTTCATTTCCTCTGACCTATTTTAAATGCTAGCGTGTGTTTTAACAGTCTGTTTGATTTGGCTCACTCTTCCCAGACAGAGTGTCTTCCACCAGTTCAAAAGTTAATTATCAACAAGTCATACTTGATGACCCAGCTCACCGGTCAGACACAGAACATTTTTTACATTCATCACAAGCACCTCCCTTCCCACTATTTCCTGTTTCAGAACAGGAAACAGAAACTTCCTGTAGTAAACCCGAATATCCTTTATTGAATGAAGAGGAGCTCCCACTGTTTCTGTCATTTTAACCTGCATATCCCATTCAGCCTGACAGCTGGTGTAGGCTCTGGGATCATGTTCTCTCCGGACATTTGATTACATTTGAATCCACATTGTTACGCTGGTCCCATATCAGTGTGGCCACTCAGATATTCAGCGGCTGGCCTTGGAGGGATGCAGCAGGTGCGCTGCCGACAGCTGCTGCCTTAACCTCAATAATTATCTGCTGTGCTATGTGTGTCAACAAACCTGTGTGGGGGGGGGGGGGGGGGGGGGGGGGGGCAGATTATTGAGTACAGAACAGTCAAATCCACCTGAACTGAACTGAACCAGTGTGACACATTTGTTCCATTCATCTGCCTACGGAAGTGACCTCATGTCACAGGACAGTGATAACTTGAATAAGTACATGCTGGTATATAACACCCACCGGCATCAGCATAGGCATATTATTACATACATATACATAAAACATTCAAGTTGGTACTGGATTTTGAGGCTGATACCATTGTTGATTCTTAAAAATCAGCCAATGGGTTGGTTGAATAAAACAAGACATTTGAGAATTTGCGATACTACGATATTTTTGTAGTTCCATATCTCTAGTAATAAGTACAGGTAATGCTTCCTGTCATTTGTCCACTGTCCACTGTGTGTTTACATCTACAGTGTGTCGTGACGTGTGTGCTGCTATGCTGCTGTGGCGTGTGAAATACCCTTACAGGGAATTACGCGGCGTCATCCTATCTGATCCAAATGGGATTCACATTGACCAGACAGCATTGTTAGAGCAGGTGGATCGAGGTGAGGTTATCCTAAGACACTGACTTGGGGTCAGTTCTGCGTTAGCCTCACTGCTGACTGGAAGGCTGGATTAGAGGGAAGGGGGAGCTGCCGAGGACAAGCCGCGCTCTTGAGGGAAAGATGCCAGAGTGGTAACAATAGCTAACTGGCTGATGACCTCACCGCGATCACATGGTGGGGGAGTTGTGATTCAGCCTGGTAATGTGGGGGTCAAGGGTCGTGATCACATGATGTGATGCAGGGTAAAGAAATTTCCAGGCTGCTGGATTTGAGGCTTGGCAGGCTGCCAGCAGTGAATTTACAGATTTAAAGTTGCTTCAGATTCTTTTAAAAAAGTCTTCTTATATGTTTTGCTTCGGTGCGTACTGTCCTGTGTTCCAAATAGGATTTCTTCAGTTGAATTTTGCAGTTAGATTCAAGCCAGATGAGTTCATCTTACCAAACCAAGACCCTGTTAATCAGGTTGAATGTGAATGTGTCCGCCGCGTCCACTGAACGAGACCAGTGACTGTGGCATTTCCCAACAGTTTTTACAGTCATGCTGTGCCAAGGGTTAGTAAGGGGAGACAGGTGTTAAATCAATTCTGAACCTAAGTTCAAAAACCTACGGGGTTGCCAAGGTTCATCCCTCTCTGTGATTTCCCCGAAACAACCGGTTTCCTCCAGAGTTCAGAAGATTCAGGTGAGAGTGAAACCCCGTCCCAAGAGAGTGTTGAACATGAGTAAAAGGAGAATTTAAGGGAAGCAAAAGAACGTTTTCAGACAAAAGGGGAGGAGCGGTGGGTGGGTGGTGAGTGTTGCGGTGACTGGATGGACACTGGGTGACACTCTGGGCATAGAGAGAAACATACTGTATGGTGGCACCATCATCAGTTACTTACTTGGAAGTGATTTTCTTTGTTTGACTGTTGGGAATCCCCTTTATTACAGGACATCTATCAACAAGAGAAAAAGGGAAAGAACTATCCATGAATACATGTGAAGCCGTCGATGAGCGTCAACATCAAAACCTAGCCGCGCCTGCTGGGCAGACAGTACAGTATGAGTTCAAACACACTACAAGTCTTTTTGGACATGACAGTGCAGAGGGCTGGTCAGAGAGATTGATGCGCCCCCCCCCGACTGCCTGCATAATGCGACAGCCGGAAAGAGAGAGCAGAGATAGTGTGGAGATAGCAGGGGGGTATCTCTGAGGAGGAGAGATAGAACTATGCTCTATTTCCCAACTGCTGCTGGATGTTACATTGGATTACATATTAAGGCTGGGGCTAAAAATATACATATTTATTTGGTGAATCTACTCACCACCCAACGCGCTATTCACATATCTCCATTGCCGAGAAACGCTGACTCCTGTGCAGTTAAGCTTTGTTTAATCATTAGTAGCTGTGTGCTCTGGCGATGACATCTGAGCCCCTTAATCATATTAGCTTTTTGATTTAGACATCACTAATGCCTGTGAGGCGGCGCTGTCCTGATGGAGATGGCAGCAGTTACCTTGGTGAAGGACACAGTGCTTTCGCTCTCTCAGACATCCCTTGCAATAAAAGCTAACCGCTTATACGGACATTAGCAATTACGCAGACTTTAGTTAATACTTAATGCAGGTGTCATCGTGGCGGTGGTTAATGCGCGCGTGAAAATAGATCACTTAATGGCGGCGAATGACACTGAGAAAGCAGCACATGTCGCAGCGTCTTGTTTTGTCTTTTGTTTATCGCAGCAGGCTGGAACGAACAGCCTGTGCCGAGAGCAACGCCTCGAACGACGAAACGCCAGCAGGAGATTAGAATATGCTGCTTTCAGGGATCTTGCGCAAACGTTTTGAAGCCCTTGAACTCTTTTCACTCAATATTTGCATGTGAAATCAATCCGCCGTGGCCTGTGATGGTAACTGAGCGGTTATCTTTGGATAGGTTCTGTTACACTTTGCAATACTGCTGAGTTCGCCTGCCCCTAGGGCCGCTGGGATCATGAACTCTGGACACCACCGCCACCTCATCTTAAGAGATAAAAAGGCTCTATCTCTATCTGTGTTAACTGCAACCACTGTAGAGTTCTTGTGTGTTGCTGTGTTGTTGTTGTTTTTTTTTCAGCTGAGCGAGCTGCAAATGTGCAGATTCATCCTCAGGCTCCTCTGTTTGTCCAATAATTCAACTGACTTCTTAATGATTAAGAATCACAAGGCAGGCATTTAGAGAAGAATAGAGTCAAACAGGAGAGGTGTTTCAGCGTTTTGTTTTGCCTCCATACTGTATCTTCCCGGCTTTGTCAGCCGGGGTTGTGCTACATGAGTGTGTGTTACGTCTTTGTATTAGGCTGAGATTTCAGAGATCTCATACTGTACCGTGTTTTTTGGTGGGTTCACCTGGGAACAAGAGTGCCCAGGGCACGCTCCTTTGGGAAGCCTACGGCAAAGAACACATGCATGTACAGCCATGGGGGTACATCACCATGTACAACAATGGCTAACACGCACACACACACATCCGTACACACACACATACACGTGTGAAGGCATAACTGCACATGCATGCATACACTAACATAAGCATATGACCTGTGAACGCGCACACACACACACACACACACACAACAGCAACAACCTCTGGTGGTGTCACTGTCACACCACAAAGTTGTATGTATTATCATTTTTCTTTATGGTCTGGTTTCTGTGATTATCATCTCATGCTGTACAGTAACCTTTGACTCCAGTTACATGAGTCATCTCTGTGATAAAGACAGACAGGTCAAGCATTCTTATAGGTTTAGTTAAAAGACGATGAGCGTATGATGTTTACATTTCTGCTGTCATTTGTATGTGCTGTGTGGCGACACTTATCTTCACTGAAATCAGCAACACTTTAATAATTACTGACTAATAACTACACACTACTGAGGGGAACTAGTACTAGTACTCAGGTACAACACATCATCGTGGAGAGTTTGGCTTACTTGTAATGCTCTGTTTGTATGGTAAAACACCAGCTGTGTGCCAAACACAGGCGATGACAGATGTGGCTCTCACCTGCAGGATGGCCCCATAGAGGCGCAGCAGGATGCTCCTCGGCTCGTCCCCGACAGCGTCCAGGCTGTCAGGGAGGCTGCACAGGAAGAGCTTGTTGCTCAGACCACCCCTGGAAGACAGACGATCAGACATAATGGGATTCATTATTACTTGTCAAGTAGGGACTCCTATTTTTGTCATTCTCATTGATAATTCATAATGTGCCGTCGTTATTGGCCTCCCATTGTCCCAAAACACCATATTTAAAGGGAAGGTCCAGCTTAGTCATCAAGATTTTAGCCTACTTTGCCATTAGGCGTCATTAGTACATGACGACGGCATTCTCTTGAAGATTGCTTAGAAATATAAAATTCTATTTATGTTAAAGTACTGGTGATATTCCATATATATATATATACCATATTATTCAGTGTACAGAGCAGCTCTGGAATTTGTCTGAGGATGGCATCATCATATGTAAGAAATATATCGTTTTCTTTAGTTATTTTCATTTTATTCTATTCTAAATTTAAATACCTGTATATATGTGTGTGTGTGTGTGTGTGTATGTAGCATGAAGGGGCTACATTTCATTGTGTAACCCTGTGTTGTAAAATGAAAAAAAAAAGAGACCTTAATTCCTTGATACAGTCTGTTCATCTCAAGTACAATACTATGGAAATAACCTATAGTTTTAAGGTGGGTTTACAACAATAGACACAACGATATGTAAACAGCCTTATCACACTAGCTTCAACCAACGGGGCCTTCGTCTCTCAAACAGGCAAATGTACACGCTGTACCTTATGATGGTGATGTGGAAGTCGTCCTCAGACAGGCTTTTCCAGGCTCCATGGAGGAACTCTCTGCACCACAGATAAGCCTTGTGCCGGGTGTCCAGATCGGGCTGGTCGGGGTGGACCAGCTCCTTACAGTCCTCCTCGGTGTCGGGCTGGACCTGCAGGGCGTTCTCGGTTACCAGCAGACCCAGCGACATGGAGGGGGAAGAAGAAACCCCGTTGATAAATTTGGTTTTCATTTTGGTTTTTCCAAAAAAAAAAGAAAGAAGTAAAACGTAAATATTCAGAGATGAACGCCCCCCCCTTAGCGACTGAACTGGTGTGAATCCTCTGGTTTGTGACGCAGGAGGATTTATTTCGATTATTCGGTCACAAATTCGTTCTCTTGCTGAATTTATGAAGGGCAGGGTGTTGTAGTTTGTTTCTTTTTCTTTATTGTTCGTTGGTAAAACGCGAGGTGTCCGGTGTTCCGGCGTTGTTCAGAAGTCAGATAACGGAGGCAGGTAGCGACGCTGTCCGCTCAGTTGCAGGGAATGAATAAAGCCTCGAGCGACGCGCCGATTTACGGAGGGAGTGGGCAGGGCGGGGAGTGATTGGTCACATGACACGTCCGCGCCCCTTCTCTTCCCTCATTGGTTGACTCGGACACAGCCCCGCAGTACCAAAACAAACCCGAGGGTGCCTTCAGAGGGATGTCACGACATGGGCAAACATATATCTGGTTATGTGTAAAATATCGCTGTTCTCTTCCTACATTGTATTTTGTTATCAATAACGCTTTAAAAAAAAAAAAAGAGAGAAAGGAAAATGTATGTTTTATATTTTGACTGTAATTTTATTTTTGTATGTATTATAATTTGTTCAATTATTTTCACAACATTACGAATATGTTGTCAGGATATGTGTACTCTTGTTTAATTGTTTTGTGCCTAACCCTGTTTATTATTATTTAACATTGTACATCAGTAGTAGGCTACTGCCCGCTTACAGCAGCAGCCCAGACTTTTCTTGCAGTTTTTGATATGGTACAGCATGATACATGCAATATTTATGTATTTTGTTTTCAAATGTGTACTATGTGTTTCTGCCGACCAACAGCTTTTGAACATACCAGGTGGAGTTTTCATTGTAGCCTTTTCAAGCATGTTTTTGTTTACATTCAACATTTTTCAGGAATTGAGTGAAACCTCGAGCTCTTACAAATACACTGAATGCATCCTGTCTCATAAAACATTTGAAAAACCTGTTTTGAACATTTTTGAAACCTTAGATCAGACGTTCATTGGCACGTTACTCTAGATTGTTATCACCGTCTGCTGCTGTTAGAAAAATGTACCATGTCTGCAAACACTGCACAGGGCTCGTGTTGTGATGTGAGTCCACGTGCACGTGCTGGTCGAACAAAAGACTGGGACCTCTGGTGAAAACATTGCTACACGGGATGTTGGACTGGGCGTGTATAGGAGTTTGAAACTCTGAAAGTTTGACTTTCCAAGGAGTAACACAGCAATATAAACATCGGCCACATTTCTCCCTCACATCCAGTCACGTAGCCAGCAACTGTAAGCCTGCATATCTTGGGGTACTATTACTTCATGGACCCGAGATGTTTCTGTCACAGAGGGGTCCCTCCTACACTCCACTTCCTCCTCTTTTTTTTTTCCTGGCTGTAGAAAGGCGCAGTGTGGAAACTTGTCAAAACCTGTAAAGAGATCAAAAACAGGATAGAGACAGTACAGCCATGTGTGCAAGACAACTTTTATCAAATTTTTACTTTTGTAAATTCTTTTTATCTTAATTAACTAGCATAAAATGCAGCCAGCTTTCACCGGATCAACAACTACAAACATAAACAAAGGTTCCCTTAATGTATTTGCAAGTATATTCCCCTCAACATGAGTAGCCTCGTATGATTTCGCACAACACGATTTGGTTCAGCTCAGGGGGCCTGTCCAGCACTAAATAAAACAATAAACTGAAATGACCAGGTTGTACTTTATCCAAGGCTCTGAATAACCTCAAAACTCATCGTGCCAGACTTTGGCTGCCCGTGAATGGTGCCGCGGCACCACCTTGTGTTAGAAGACTGGAGGCAATGATAATACACTGATAATTGATTTTATAATTTCTATCACAAATTATAACTGAGTGTAGTATACATATTTATTTAGTAGGCATTAGGTACACCTAGTTAAAAGTACGTAGTATGAAGGTTAATATTCAGTTTTTGTTCATTTAATGACAGTTCTGGAGGCTGTAGTTTGTGGTGCCGTTGAACTGTATTGCATTATACAGAGGGGTGTTTCTGTTATTTAGCCTACCCTCATTGATATAAATGGGGTGGACACAATAAAAACACTGAGTCAGAGTAGCAATACAATTCAACGGCACAAAAATATGAAATTATATATTTGCATTGATATATACAGTATATAGAGTTACAACAGTGGGTGAAATACCAGGTCATCTCCTTATCATCTACTCAATCCGCCAGACCGCCATCGCTCTTCCACTTCCAGTCAGCCTCTTCACCTCTACCTGTATGCTTCCTGTTTTCCTCCTTGCCTTCGGAAACCAGTGGCTGTAACTCCCTCTGTAGGCTGACTTCTGATGGTAACGTTTGCTCCAACTGCACCTAGTGACGCAGCACTTCACCTTCCCTCTGATTCCAATGGGTCGCCTGACTGGTTTGTTAGTTGGGAGACTTACCATCACTTGTGGACATCCTGTACGTTTTTTGATCCTGAACTTTTTTGTTAGGTTATCTTTAAAGGAAACGCGGAAGGAAATGAAAGAGAAGACTTCTCATTACTCAGTAACAGTAAGATAAGCAAAAGGCTTTAGGAGGGTCTAACCCACCCTAACCCCAAGCCTTTGCCAATGTTCCATCCAAATATGGTTCGTATTGTTCAGACAAATTATCATTTTTTAAATGCCGGCACTCTCACAGTTTAGCCAACAACTGGTGGCAGTAACATGCCAAAAAACATACTATTACTGACCTGTTGTGTAAACATGGATGTAAAATGTTGGGTTCAGAACAATGAAACATATGAAACAATGATGAGGAAGAAAACGTGTTGAGTCGAGAAATACTAGGAGCTAAGAGCAGAACGTGACACTAATCAGTTAGACCTGTGAACTGCTGACCTCTCACTGAAATCAGTCAACTTTGAATCAAATACAGATGAAATTTGATGGGAGCATGGGAAATGATTTCTCTTCAGTCATGACATTAACACACGCAGTGTAGGAACAAACAGTTGGAGTGGAATATTGCCAGTAGACCCTCCTAAAGTCCTTTTCCTCTGTTATGAAGTCAATTCAACTTACTTATTTTAGTTAGAAGGAAATTCTCTGTGCAGTATAAATGTGGCAACATGATGGGGGTAAAATGTATTCAACTAATGTAATTTTATGTGGCGTCATTTTCTCTTCCAACAATTTACTTGTGGCATGTTTTTTGCTTTGATGCTGTCTTAACTTTGTTATGAAACGTGCTACAGAAAAAACAGCTTCTATTATTAACCATTTCTGGCTACATTGAATATTACATTATACAATATATATAATTACTTACCCCAAACGTATTTAAAAACTAAACACGGCCAGCTTTCTGGCTCATTAATTATTTTGCACGGTTATTTTTGTCTCAATCATCATTCAAGCTACACTCAAGTTTAAGCTAGCTAGCTAAAATGATTAGCTAAAATTATTTAGCTAGCTTCACTACATTCCAGCATCAGTGTAACAAAACTGACTTGGAATAAAAATGGATTACTTTTGTCTTATTGTATATATTGTAATTTGAATTTTCACTAAATGTAATGTAAATGTAAAACCGTGAATTCAAGTTTTCGACTCTCGGCGGCTAACATTAACGTTAGCTAACAAGCTAATTAAAACGGCAGAGGTCAATATGCTAACCTTTCCCGTGTTGAGGTGGTGCAACAACTGAACTTGGGTCAGTCTTGATCCCCTGGGGTCCCTCTGTCTGCAGAGCAACTTTCCAACTTACCAAGAATTCCGTTGCGCTGTCCGGGGCGATGTGGCTGTCTCCGCGGCCAGGAGTCAAATGGTGGCGACGCTCTGGTGATACAATATTTGTATGCAGTCCATAGCAACCGTAGAACCCTAACGTCATTTCGTCAGGAAAAACTTAAGGTGGAGGAATGCATTGATATATACAGTATATAGAGTTACAACAGTGGGTGAAATACCAGGTCATCTCCTTATCATCTACTCAATCCGCCAGACCGCCATCGCTCTTCCACTTCCAGTCAGCCTCTTCACCTCTACCTGTATGCTTCCTGTTTTCCTCCTTGCCTTCGGAAACCAGTGGCTGTAACTCCCTCTGTAGGCTGACTTCTGATGGTAACGTTTGCTCCTACTGCACCTAGTGACGCAGCACTTCACCTTCCCTCTGATTCCAATGGGTCGCCTGACTGGTTTGTTAGTTGGGAGACTTACCATCACTTGTGGACATCCTGTACGTTTTTTGATCCTGAACTTTTTTGTTAGGTTATCTTTAAAGGAAACGCGGAAGGAAATGAAAGAGAAGACTTCTCATTACTCAGTAACAGTAAGATAAGCAAAAGGCTTTAGGAGGGTCTAACCCACCCTAACCCCAAGCCTTTGCCAATGTTCCATCCAAATATGGTTCGTATTGTTCAGACAAATTATCATTTTTTAAATGCCGGCACTCTCACAGTTTAGCCAACAACTGGTGGCAGTAACATGCCAAAAAACATACTATTACTGACCTGTTGTGTAAACATGGATGTAAAATGTTGGGTTCAGAACAATGAAACATATGAAACAATGATGAGGAAGAAAACGTGTTGAGTCGAGAAATACTAGGAGCTAAGAGCAGAACGTGACACTAATCAGTTAGACCTGTGAACTGCTGACCTCTCACTGAAATCAGTCAACTTTGAATCAAATACAGATGAAATTTGATGGGAGCATGGGAAATGATTTCTCTTCAGTCATGACATTAACACACGCAGTGTAGGAACAAACAGTTGGAGTGGAATATTGCCAGTAGACCCTCCTAAAGTCCTTTTCCTCTGTTATGAAGTCAATTCAACTTACTTATTTTAGTTAGAAGGAAATTCTCTGTGCAGTATAAATGTGGCAACATGATGGGGGTAAAATGTATTCAACTAATGTAATTTTATGTGGCGTCATTTTCTCTTCCAACAATTTACTTGTGGCATGTTTTTTGCTTTGATGCTGTCTTAACTTTGTTATGAAACGTGCTACAGAAAAAACAGCTTCTATTATTAACCATTTCTGGCTACATTGAATATTACATTATACAATATATATAATTACTTACCCCAAACGTATTTAAAAACTAAACACGGCCAGCTTTCTGGCTCATTAATTATTTTGCACGGTTATTTTTGTCTCAATCATCATTCAAGCTACACTCAAGTTTAAGCTAGCTAGCTAAAATGATTAGCTAAAATTATTTAGCTAGCTTCACTACATTCCAGCATCAGTGTAACAAAACTGACTTGGAATAAAAATGGATTACTTTTGTCTTATTGTATATATTGTAATTTGAATTTTCACTAAATGTAATGTAAATGTAAAACCGTGAATTCAAGTTTTCGACTCTCGGCGGCTAACATTAACGTTAGCTAACAAGCTAATTAAAACGGCAGAGGTCAATATGCTAACCTTTCCCATGTTGAGGTGGTGCAACAACTGAACTTGGGTCAGTCTTGATCCCCTGGGGTCCCTCTGTCTGCAGAGCAACTTTCCAACTTACCAAGAGTTCCGTTGCGCTGTCCGGGGCGATGTGGCTGTCTCCGCGGCCAGGAGTCAAATGGTGGCGACGCTCTGGTCATTCAATATTTGTATGCAGTCCATAGCAACCGTAGAACCCCAACGTCATTTCGTCAGGAAAAACTTAAGGTGGAGGAATGCAAAATATTGCATCATGATGTAGCGTTATAACGCATAATAGTGTATCATAATGCAGCTCAGCCTCTCTCTACGGATCAGAGGGAAAGCGAAACGGTTGTATTTGTTTCAATCGCCTTAGACACACAGCTCCACACATCCTTTTCATAAAATATGACTGATTGAAATTACTTGTTTATCACTGGAGTGTGTATTAAAAACTTTGCAGCTAATACAATGCAGCAAGGTCGCAAAAAAAAAAAAAAAAGGCAACATCTTTGAGGCAAATATAGTTTCTCTTTACTTAAAAATGTTTTAAAGATTGATTACAGAAGTTAGGATTTAATGTTTGGTTTGTTAACAAAGACAATACCGCACAAGGGTGTGGGGAAACAAATCTCACAACAAATGCAGGCATTCATTTAGTTCTATCTTGGCAATTCTCAAGCATACAGTAGATTAAACCTTTGGAAATGATGTGGGAGAGGGACACCCGCAATATTTCCATCTTACCGCTGAGGGACTGAGAGGCAGGACCACATGCTCCACACTTTCTCAGTACCCTCATCTCTGGCTTATGGGACGTGTTATGAGTTGATTTAGTTGAATGTGTGGTTGCAAGCGGTTTAATTATGTTTGGAAGACGAAATGGCCTCAGCTTCCTTTACTCTAAACACTAAAAGAGCAGGCAGACACGTGTTTGTCAAAATAAACAAAATGTTTTCTTGAGATAATCAAGAATAGTCAAGTAGGCAGGGACTGGAGGTGGTGGGGGAAAAAATATGAATAGATAAAAATCCGCTTGAGACCTTCAAACACTACATTCACACACTGTCTGTCTGTCGTCGTCTCTTTGGTTTTAAACGTTTGTTTATTCGCAGACCATGCACCATGTTAGCGCGACAGCTATTCTCCACAAAGCCCGTCTTTTCACGCAGTAACCTCCGCCCGGGTGTGCAACGCCGCGGTACGAAACGCGCAGCCCGACGCGTTTTGATGACGCCATCACTAACGAGCCACAACAAAAACAACAACAGAACTCAGCTGTTCGGCAGCCAACTAGCCGGCCTAGTTAGTGAATACTATTATTTGCTGTTTTTTTTTACATTTTGGATTTGTATACACTGCTTTACATTCACTAATACGTTCGGATAGAAAGCAAATTCTATCAAATCCTCAACAATGCAACTCCTTTGTCTTCTCTCTAGCTAGCTTCTAGCATGTTAGCTTTTTAACTGAGGACGGGAGGGAGCCTGTTCGACCGAAAGGTAACGACACGACTTTTGTCTTAATAACGTTGCTAAACAATCACATAACCCCCACTATAGCCTGTATGGGTAGAGGCTTAAAGCCTTTGAATGTGCCCCTTGTTATTTCGACCGAGGCTGCAAGGTAAATATCGGCAAAGGAGAGCGGGTAACGGAGCTGCCAAAGGACCTGGAGTCATGTTACAAACCGACGTGTCACTTAACTAAACTTTTATTTAATGCCGCGATAAGATACGTGAGCACGTGCTCATCGCGTTACGTGGACCATTGGTGTTGAAGCACTAACCGAGCGCGAGCCATTGTGGAAATTGGCTCGTTGGTTAAATGTAAATAACAAGAGAGTGGCTAAATAATTCACCCTAGCGTGTTTGCACACAGGACTTTAAATCATTTACATATGGTATAATTGCATCTACAGCCCCAGGCTCAATGTTGGTGATCTTGCACCCAAGGTTAAAAAAAAAAAGAAATCCCTTTGAGCTGGAGCGACACAATACCAAGTTGAGTTTGTGTAGTAAGTAAGTAAGTACATTTTAAAGTCCCCCTCCTCTCAATAAAAGAATATGTTTTACTTCTTGCTCCTGTAGTTGGGTGTTTGAGCTTCTCCGTGCAGAATTTGACACGAGAAGGCTGTTTTTTTCACATTCATCTGCTGAAAAGTGGAACGTTTCTCTGAGCTCAGAGGAAGTCGGGTTTGAAGGGGCGGGCCTACGAGCATGATTGGTGACATCACAAGCGGTTTGAAAGCCAATCCTGGTCCGATTTGCAACTGCTAGGAGTGTGATGTAGAAACTCGAAGCTGCCCGTGCACACATGCTGACAGCAGACTATTTTTATACATCTGGTCTGGAGGGGGTCATTTAGTTCGTCCAGTTTGGCTACATGTTTCCTCACTCGTGCAAACCTTAATATCAGATATGGATATAGTTTACGTTTTTTGACTTGAACAATTAACTGAGCTGTCCAGGTGGACCAAAAACTGATGCGAATTGTGCTGATATTCTCCTTTCGGTGCCCTGCCTGCTGTTTAAGTGGTATTTTTTTCTGCCTGTTACCTTAAACAACTTCGAAAAAAAGTCAGCATAAATAATTTTCCGTCTGTTTCCTCTCTTCACCAGCCCAGAGATATTTATGGCAAAGCCAGACCACAAGACCACCCGGTGGAGATTCTGACCTCCACCAATGACCACCAATATTATTTCCTCGTCTGTCATCATGTCACCGCGGAAAAGACCCCTGGTCCCTGTAAGCAGCCGGCGGAAAGCAGTGGACGACTACTTCCCGTTCAATTTCCTGCCGGTGGAGTGCCAGCTGCACGTCCTGTCCTTTCTCACTGAGGTGGATAAATGCAGCTGCGCTTTGGTCTGCTTGAGCTGGAGCTGCCTTGTCCGCTCGTGGAAGCTGTGGCGGGTGGCAGACTATTCCCGTCGCGGCGTCTTCCACCTGGGCCAGGAGGGGCTGCTCGTTTCCAACCGCGAGTTCGAGAGGTGGAAATCCTGGGTCCACCATTACACCCACCACCTCATCTCGCGTCGGGCCAGCCTGCTCACGCTGAAGGCCAGCTTCGACCTGGGGGATCGCTGCAACAAGTGGGGCGAGCTGCTGAGCCACCTGCTGGATAACGTCCACTGCAGGGACCTCAGCCACCTGGACCTTAACTGGACCTTTACTCTTCTTGAGCCACTGGACCTCAGGGTCCACTCCAGTTCCAGTTCGCATCAGGACAGCATTACCAAGATGGACCAGGTAAATTGTTTTCACTGGTTTTATTTAGAATCAAAGCTGCACCAGGCACATGCCCTGATAGCAACATAGCCGTACCTGAACTTCATTGACCTTCGTCGTGTTTGCCCCCCTGGTACTTGATACCAAGTGATGAATCATTATGAAAATGAAAATCTTACTGCGTCAGATAGATGTTGGCTCAACTGTATGGTAACTTCCGTGGCCTTTATAGCGTTGTTCATATTGGACTTGACCATATTGTTAACAGTGTTTCTGCAGTGTTCACCCAATTACATTTAAGATTTTAGATGTTTTTTTTAAAGACCTTATCAATACGTCCTAGATTTCAATTGAACACGTTTTTCCACTGTCATACTGGTCAAAGAATGACAGGAAACCAGTAGGGACAATAAGGTCCACAATTCTTTATTAAGTACATGAATTTAGTTTTTATACATCTCATTTTTGTCAGTACTTTCCAGCCATATATATAGCAATCATTCTTAGTAATATATAATTAATCAATCGATGTGACCTGGACCCAGATAAGAGGTGCAAAATCGATGGGGCTGACACCCATTAACCCACCATTCAGCCATTATGAGTTGACCTTCAATACTGTGGCTAGCAGTAATGACAACAACAACAATAATAATAAAAATAACAACATAATTGGGGCGTTCATAAGCAAGGCAAAAAATGTGACATGAGACTAGAGTTGAATAGAGTCAGCTCCAAAATGCGAAGAAGCCTGTCTTGCTTCCTTGTTTTGTCTTCCAAAGGGGGGCTAGGCAGAAACAATTAGGGAGTGACTGTTGTAACGTGTCTCGTCCATGCTAACACGTCACTTGTTATACAGACCGGTCTCCAGGCAGGTGGTTTATCTGTGTGATTTGATTTGACAGGTGACCAGTTTCCAGGAGCTGCTGAGCACACTGACCCACAGCTGCCCGCGCATCTCCAAGATGCGGTTGCACTTCGACTGGTCGGACTTGTCCGTGTCGCTGCTCACCCAGTTCCAGCAGCTCCGAGTCCTCGAGCTCAAATACTTCTGGGTCTTTAAAGGGGTGACTCCCTCGACGCTGCAAACCTTAACCAAATCTCTGCCGAACCTGAAGTCTCTGACTTTACACATCCTGGTGCCGCTGAGGAACCTGGGCATCTCGTACATTCTGGAGTCCGAATCTCTGGAGTTCCTGGACGTGTCGCCCAGCCGAGGCCTGGTCTTCTCCTGTCTGAGGCTGCCCGCCCTGCGCGAGCTTCGAGCCAAGAAGATCGTCCGCGGCATCACGCTGGACCGGAGGACCAGGTTGAGGATCCAGAGCCGCTGGCCCTGCCTGTACCACGTCCTCCGGGAGGGGACGCCGAAGCTCCAGGCCCTCAACAACGAGAGGCTACTCACCACGTGGAGAGAGGGGAGCTATGGGGAGCTGTCCGCCATCCTGGAACAGTCCTGCTACTGTGTTCAGCATCTAGACAGCTGGCTTTGGTAGTCAACTGTGCGACGCTGAAGGAAGGACGTTCTGCAGATGGTTATCGGTTGGTAGTTTCCAGAAGACAGCAATACATCGCGTTCACACACATCATGTTTGTCCCCATTTGAATGAATGTACTCATCGTCGATAGAAACTGAAACTTGAAGTGAAATCAAAGAACTGCAAGTGGTTAAACAGGAAGCTGCTGTTACGGTTGGAAATACTTTCCCAGGACAGTGATTCACAGCGTGTCTGTAATTGTTTTATTCCGTTTGTCCAATATCTCCAAAAAAGGCAAAGGTGCTTCGTGCTGATTGCACTGTGTTTTGCCGGCCTGGATTTCCGGTTAGAGCTTTGTGCTGGAAACACTCCCAACACCGACTGCAACTCTACCGGAGTCGAGCGTGCACGGCCCACGTAAATGACAGAGTGTAATGGCCACTTAGGAGCCTTTTTTTTTTTCAATTAAAACTATCATGACGGACCACGAGGGGCCCCTGTAGAGAAAAAAAAAAAACACCCCAGAAAGTTAAAAGTCGTGTTTTCGAGAACAAAACTGTGATGTCTGGATGATGTCTGAAAGAAAAAGTGGCAATATGTCAGGAATAAAATCCCTGCTACGTAATTTGAGTCGCAGTTTCAAGAAAAGGTCATTTTATTATGACCACAAAGTCGCCCCAAGTAAGTATAGGAAATGTGTTCTCAAAATATTACGACTTTTGCTGGAAACACTGCGGTTTTATTCTCAAACTGTTACGGCTTTCTCCTATCACACTACCAAGAATAACGTTTTCTCAATTATGGGAAAGCGGATACGTGCTGTACTGTAAATGTAACTGTTATTATTGATATTATTATTATTAGTTTGGTTATTGATTGAGTTCAGTTGTATTTATCCTCGGTGACAGTCGCCCTCTCTTTCTGTTTGACGGGCAGCGCTGTAGAGAAATCGAGCCCTTTGCTACAGAACTGCACAAGCGGCAGACGGGACCAGTTGTGCGCATGCAGCAAATGTTTAACTGTGATCACGCGCTGATAGAATACATGAATTGATTGTATTCTAAAATAGATTAGTGAAAGAAAATCCACCATCTGCGGCGAGTGAAGGCATGATGGCACGTGACCAAAAAGCTTCTCAAGATTGATGGGGGACTTACCCTGGGTCAGTAGGGCCAAGTCCTCTAGAGGTGCTTGAAAACCCAAGCTGATTCTGTATAAACACTAAATACTTGGCTGCACATTCAGACTGCCAGCACTAAGTCTGTCCGGAATGCATGCACAGCTAAGTGAGGCTTCATTCCCGTGCTGGACCAGTTTGCTCCCAACATGCATTTTTCATGAGTGCCCCTTTTTGTTTTACTGTGTTTTTTTTGTTGTTTTTTTTCTTTTTTTTTAAAGGTTTTAAAACATGCCTGTCTGAAAACGAAAGAATTCCCCCGACACATTTGCACATTCCCATCGCTGCCATGGAAGGAGCAAGTCCAGCAGCGCGTGGGGGAAGAGCGCAATGCGGTTCGCGATTCGTGGATTTCATGTATTTGCCATGTATGTGACATGTATGTGTGTCATGTTTCTTTCCCGCCCGTGAGCCTCAACTGTTTGCCTCTGACGGCCCAGGAGTGGAATCTGTGCCGTTTGCTGTTATTGTCCTGGTCAGCAGAGGTCCCTGTTCTCAAAGATTTCTCTCCCGAAGGTCTTGCAGCAGAAACCCGTGTTTACAAATGCACCAGTGTAACATCAGTCCACTCCGGCGCTTGTGCTCTTGGGTTGTGCGAGTAGCAGATGTGCGTGCTTGAGGGCTATCTATGCTCCTCAGAATATATCAGTGTATGTGTGAGATTTGGTTGACATGCTGAGTGTGTGGAACATTTCACAAGGTTCTTCATAAAGAATTGTATAAAAAAAAAAAAAACTTCAATGTCATTTGTGAGCCTGTGTGTTTATGTGTGTGTGTGTGTGTGTGTGTGTGTGTGTGTGTACAGGCATCAGCTTGACGCTTCACGGAGGAACATGAGTAATTCTCCCAGAACTTCCCTCCGGCTTCCTAAGGAATAAATCCTTCCTGGAAGCAACGCACGCACGATGTATGAGATGACGAAGGCCCTGACATTTTTAGGCAGATGTTGTAACATCTGGTTTTTCTTAATAAAATCATTGAGCTTTCCCCATAAATCACTGTTTTAAGTGAGCGCCAGGGAATTGTTTCTGGCGAGCTTTTATTTGCTTTGTTACACTTGTTACCTCCGTGACTTAATGGGTGGAATTTACTAATTTGGAAGTTAGTGTTTTTTTTGCATAAATGCATAAAACCCAAAAAGTGCTCTCACCAGTGTCATAAACATCATTACATCCCTAACAGCCCATCCTGTATAATGGGAAACAGGAACGTGGCCTCGCTTGGCCTCTCCTCCACCTGGCTCGGGCCTCTCCGCTGAGATGATTCGTCTTCGCCGTTGCGCCATCTTAGCGGTTGCAGTACGGTCGTGTCGGTTTGATCTCCCTGACCCTGCATCAGGAACATCTGTTCTCAGTACAAATAACCGCCGCCGCACCCACCCCAGGCCCTCTTTTCCTACACTGTTCCCATTTTGCCTATTTGTCTCCCCGTGTTTCCTCTCCTGAGGTGAGGAATGTATGTGTGTGTGTGTGTGTGTGTGTATTTTTGTGGTGGTCATGGTGGTCACGATTCTCAGAGGTTGGGGCTTTCCAGCCAATTCAGTGATCCCCCAAATCACTCTGTTCTCTACTCCTCCTCCTCTCCTGTTTTTATTTTTTTTTCTTCTTCTTCTTCTTCTCTACTCTCTCATCCAGCCCACTCAGCACTCCTCCCTTCATATGCTTCTCGTTTTTTGTGGGGAGTTTGTCAATCGCGCAGGAATCCGCGCTGACGTGCACCTCTTGGAAGCCGCCGTCCGACCCCCTGCGTTGAGGTTTTACCTGGCCGCGGGTTGGGAGGAAATGTCCCTCTGACTTGGAACTCTGGACACCTTTCGACTGCAATCGGAAGGGATGATGCCGACGTTCTCCTTGTGAAGGATTTTCTTCAGTGAGGCATGTGATTATGATGGTTCGCACAGTGTGTTGCGTTCATGGAAAGGGAATGTGAGAGTGTGTGTGTGTGTGTGTGTGTGATGGGTTGGACAGTGCAGTGTGAGGATAAAGTGTTCCTTGAGGTTTACCTAACCCCTGCATTAGCGGCAAGACCACGGTAACCACCTCCAGATGTTTGAGAGCACAATCTGATTATTTACAACAAAGCCAATGAACATCGCTCTTTTCACACTTGTAGGCTTACTCTTTGCTCCTTCGGCAACGCTCAAGTTAATGTTTAATCTGAGCACAGACCCTTAATTGCTAAGGCCAAGCCCTGTTTATGGGAGGGAGGTTACTCGGACGCAAACAGATCAGTCATTGCAGACCAAGAGCACACAAGCTCAGGGATTCATCAGACTCATCTCTACCAGTCGAGCAACTCGAGCAACCCGGCCTTCAGGGCGGACCGTAGGAAGCTGCCACCATGCCGAAAGAGTCCTCCGTGTCCTCTAAGGCCATCGCCGCTGCCTTTGTGTTCCTAACCGTCTCGGTCATCGCCGGCATTGTCACCATGATCATTCTGTACAAGACTGAGATCTCCACATTGAACCCGACGCCCCGTCCGACCTTCCCGTCCACCACGACGGGGCCGCCGCCTGTCATGCGGCTGCCAAAGAACCTCATACCTCAGAGCTACAAGGTCTTCCTCCAGCCTCACCTCTACACCAGAATCATTGAGGAGGTAAACGTGACCAGTCCCAACCAGACGATGCTCTTCACGGGAAACTCCACCGTCAACTTTCACTGCGTCCAGAGGACTAGCTCCATCTACCTTAACAGCAGGGACCTGGCAGTCTCGAACCCCGTGGTGATGGACCAAAACACAAATGAAGTGTTGCCTGTTTCCGGACTGAAATACCACGAGGACGCAAGTGATTTCCTCGAGATCCAGTTGAATTATGCGCTGGAGGCAGGAGGCAACTACAGTTTGTTCCTGGCGTTCAAGGGAGAAATAACAGAACGTCTTGATGCGCTGTATGTGAGCACATATCTTGAAGGTAACCCAGCTTATGAAGGAGATCCCAATACAGAGAGGTAAGAAAAAAGTTTAAGGCTTTTAAGTTTCTGTGTGTAGAATTTGTGATCGTAGCGCCTTTCAAAGTTTAGTTTGCAGAAACATAAAACGGGAAACCACAAGAGGAGAATTCTCCAATCTTGTGACGGTTTTCACGGAAACTGAAAAACCGTATGGTTGATTGCATGTGTTGTGAATGATCAAATGACCAGCTTCAGTTTTCAGACTTAATTTGTTCGCCAATGATGATCAATCAACAAACCAAAACATTTTGTTTTTTTGCTTCATATTCAGCAGTGTCATCATTACTCACTGATGAAGTAATCGGGTTTCCTTACCAGTTACTCAACTGCATAAGTAATTGGTTACGCCACGTTACAGCCCGACCCCCGTCAAAGTGCCTTTAAACAACTCCAAAGCCTCCACAGCCACAAGTCACCTTACATATCCAACACATGTAGAAGTAGGAACAAAATCTACTTCTACCTCGTCTACTTACACATACCTATGACACCTCCACCTGGCGCACTACCAAATTCATGCCCTCCATCAGCATTCTCCTGAAGAGAGGGAACAAGAGACACAAAGAGTGATACAGCAGGCTGTTTTCTTTATCTGATTTTTTATTTTTCCTAAACCAAAGTGAAACCAATTGTTGGCTTCAGTTGTTCAGGAACATGTCAAATAAACACTGAAACGAAACTTGGACCAGACCATAACCTTTGCCTTGATATTTACAATACAACATAAAGTCAAAAATGAACCCCTGTGCTCAGTCCAATCATTTACACGGAAAAGTGACTAAGAGATGACACTACTTTTTGTATGTAAGGAGTCTAGCCGAAGACATTTTTGCCATTTGGGGGAAAAAACGAACTTGGCCAACTCACAAGTTTGGTCTTTGAGACGCTAAAACGGAAAATAAACTGGATGAAACCAAAACTAATCGACATGCAAACAGATCTGGATTGGAGTCAGTAAAAGCCAGAATAAAAAAAACAATGCACATCAGATGTCTGTGGTTTAAAAAAAAACAGAGTGGGCTGTTGTTTATGAGCTGGTTGTTCATATATTTGCTTGTGGCCTATTCTAGATTAAAAAGGAGCAAAAGTCGAATTCTATTCAAAGTGTGAACTGCATTGGTTCCGTGGTTTAGGCTATTGTCTTGTCTAATTACTGTAATGGATCCATTTGTCATGGCAGGCCCCATGGGGCAAAAAGAACCCAAACACAGTATGAAATCACTCTCCTCCTAGTGTGGGTCGACACACACACACACACACACACACACACACAGTTTGCCACATTATTTATACTCTGTTCTGTCCCCGGAAAACCTTCAGGAAACAGGATATCCTTCTAGTCACCTGTTTTTATGCCTTAATTTACCATGTTCAAATTCGTGGACCAAAGGACTGGTACTGGTCACTAAGACGTAGTGGTCCTGGACTGGCACTCGTATGTGTTTGCTATTGCCTGTCCCAAATACGCAGCCTACCATCTGGCCACTGTTTCCGCCAGTGTCGCGAAAGACGCAAAGGCACATTGGTTATTCATTGAAGTCGAGGCTTTTAAACGTATGAATTCAAAGCAATTCATCACGGGTCCTTTATGAAATCCAAACCACTCCCTCATAGTTTTCATCCAGCGTTCCTTCCGCATATTCCTGACAACGGAGGGCTGACTTTCTTGAACTTGGTATTCATAGATTCCTTGCCGCCACCAATATGGAACCAACCGATGCCAGGAGAGTGTTCCCTTGTTTCGACGAGCCAGAAATGAAGGCTGTGTTTGATGTGACCATAATCCACAGGCGAGACACGACAGCTCTCGGAAATGAGGAAAAGTCAGGTGAAAAAACAAGTGTAGCTCATGTCTCTTTGATCTCTCTTTTTTTTTTTTTTTTTAAATGGATGTTTATTGGGCTTCTTGCCACCTAGCAATAAAAGATCCACAGTAATAACAGAATAAAAGATATCCTTCCTTATACTGCTTTGTTTCCTCTCTCTCAGGCTCCAGCATTATAGACGACGACTGGCAATACACTAGTTTTCATCCGACACCGAAGATGTCAACGTACTTGTTTGCCTTCACGGTTTCGGAGTTCACGTCAGTCCCCTCCCCACATGGGCGTGTGGAAATTAGCGTATGTGTACTGTCAACTCCAGATGAAATTTAATGTCGCTGTTTTTGGTCCGGTGTTGAGCTTGGCTCGCGTGGCTATAATGTGTCGCCAGTGAGCGTTTGAATTTTCTTTTTAAACGCTGACTGGCAAAAATGACTCCAAAACCAATGGTTCTTGTGTGGTTTCAATGCCAAACGAAAATGGCGTTGGGCACCACGAACCAGAACCGTGTCCGATAACTAAATAATGTTCCTGTTTCCTGACTTTTGAGCTGTTTGACCTTCCATACGTCACTGCCGCTGTTTCTCGGTTCAGGCTGAAGAAGTGTTGCTCTTCAGTGCAAAGCAAAAATATGTGCATATCTTCACTTCGATACAGTCTTGTTTCAATCTATCCTTGAATCAACATGTACGCGTCAATGTCTTGTCCTGTTTTGCTCATACAGACGTTTGCGCGCCCTGACGCCATTGCAGCAAGACACGCTGAGTATGCAGCCAACATCACCGGAAAGATTCTCGAGTTCTACGAGAGCTACTTTGGAATTAATTACCAGCAGAAAACACTAGGTGAGACTTTGCCTCGATATAATTGGATGGACGTGTAGATGGAAGCGTAAAAAGTCACTGTCACTGTCAAAAACGTGACATTTGTGATATTGGAAGGCCAGCGGGCTAGCCAACTAGCTAGCTTACCGTAGCTAGCTTGATAGCTATGCCCTGGTAAGGTAGGGCTCCTTCCTGTATTTTTATGCTCAATATTCTTTCTATATTCTTTTTAAATTTGACTGCTTATAGGCCCACAAAAAAATGAAATTCTTTTTTCTAAAGAATTTGTACTTGTTTTCGTCTCTGCCAAGAGAGCCAACGTCCTCGTGGGACCTCCGGGCTAGCCTCTGACCCACTTCCGTTAGCTTCTTTGACTTAATTGCATCTCTTGAGGTTTTTTTTTCTTTAATCAATCTTTTTTGAGCTTACTATCCATATTCTAAGATGAATCAGTAATATGGCAGTTTTTTCCATTATAATGTGAAGTTCTTGTGATTTTAACACATTTTAACATATTGGATTCAAAAAACTTCAACTCCCATGAACTTTTACCAAGATGGCAGCACGCGTATCATACTTCATCATGTTTAGCCCGCAAAGATTTTGGCCTTCGTGTTCCTTTTAAAGCCCCCCCCCACAATCTTAACTCGTAGCTCCAATTTTGTTGTGTTGCATTGCAGGATAGAGCGTCTGTTGAGCCCACAGTAAAAACCTAAGTACTTCATTTTGTCTTTTTTAGGTGGAAGGCTCAGGGTTTTATAATGCAGTATTTTAGTATTTTCTAGTTGGTAACTAGCAGTATCGGCCTTAATTATGTCAGCTTCTGCCAGTGAGATTAGTAAAAACCTCCTGGATACTGCTGGATAGTATATCATGCTACTGGCTAAGCAAAACCTCATTTGATCATTTGTCCATACCTATGCGATTCCTCCAGATCAAATTGCGCTGCCAGACTTAAATCCTGCAGCAATGGAAAACTGGGGACTGATCACGTACCAGGAGGGAGACCTGCTCTACGAGGAAGGTGTGTCCTCGTTGTTGCACAAGGAAGTGATCGTCACTCTCATTGCACATGAACTGGCACACCAGGTTAGAGGACAAAAAAAACCAAACCAAACAACTATGTATCCTATATCAAGGCGTTGACATGACACCGTTGCCTCAACTATCCACACTCTTTTGTTGACAGTGGTTTGGAAATCTGGTGACAATGAAATGGTGGAACGAAATCTGGCTGAATGAGGGCTTTGCCACCTACATGTCATACTTTGCAGTGGACGACGTTGAGCCTACATTTAAAATAGTAAGTTCAGTCCAAGCAGTCGTGGCGGCTGAGGAATTATGGCACTTCATTCGCTTCCACAGACGGGACCTACTTGTTCTTTTCCCGTTGCAAAGCTTTTCGATTTTGTGCCAATCGTGGCCATTGAAAAACACATGAGTCACGCAGCGTGTGTGTCTTCTTTTCCTCAGAAAGACACACTTGTCTTGAGCGACCTCCACACAGCGTTTGAGGAGGACGCCCTGGCCTCGTCCCATCCCCTCAGTCCTCCGCCGGAGGATGTCCAGGAGACCTTTGAGATCGTCGAGATGTTTGATGCCATAACCTACGCTAAGGTAGCGAGTCAGTCTTTCTTTGCTTCTGTTTTACTTGCAGGTCACCCATAAATTTTAACATACACTTGTACTTGGTGTTCCCTCTGTAGGGGGGCTTTGTGCTGAGGATGCTGGCAGACGTCGTGGAGGAAAGGGTGTTCAACAAAGGGATCAAAGTAAGCAATAACTTTTAACCTCATTCAGATGGGCTGACGTTCAGCGCTGTAATCCTCCCGCAAGGCCCTGCAGACTGTCCCTGAGACTCGAGACTAAAGGTGAATTCTGACACCCTAATTAACCTCCAAACACTAGTCTGGACTCAAGACTAAGGGCCCTCTCTCTTGCTGGGACAGACCAAGTGCAGTGTCCTTGCAAAGTGGGGGTTTTTTTTCTGAGAAGATACATCCTTTTAATAATATCACAACACGACATGACTTACAACACAGGTGGGGAAGCAAACTACCGCGCCAAAGTTTTCAAATTTGATGCCTCAATCGGGGGTATGAAAAATGCTGTTACAAATGCCAGACGCATTGTCTGATACAGGGTACTTGGTTAAATTAAAAATACCAAAATACCAAAACACTTTGCTCCTATGCTATTACTATAGTATAATATTTAAGACGAACTCACCCTACGTTATTAGTTTCCAAGTATATTTGTTTTTCTTAAGAAGACTTAAGTACATTTCTGTTTTTAATCGCATTTATTGTGAAATATTATATATTGTTATTGTAGTTATTATATATATATTGAAATATTAATATTTTACACCTTGTCTACAAAAAAGATATATGCGGTGCATCAGCAGGGTTGTGCAATTTCAGTCTAACAGTTAGCACCTAATTTACTGTAAGTCATGTTAGAAACAGCCCTGAAACAGGCGTAAACAAACGCTTTAAAGTAAGTAATTTAGGACAAACATGCCTAACGCAGTAATACAAGGAGCAACATGGCTGATTGTCAATTATCTTGAATAAAAATGATCAGTCTTTACCTGACAAAAGTTAGCTTGGGCTGTAGTGTGTGGCTGTAGGGGTGATGTTGAATTGTATTGCATTACTCTGCGAGGTGTTTCTCGCGTTCTGTCCGCCCCATTATATATCAATGAGGCGTACCTCAACACACACACACACACACACATTTAACATCCAAACCAGTCAAACAATCCAAAAACATCGATAAACACAATTTCCATCATATATCCAAATCTGATTTGTTGACAATAACAACACCATCACTGCGGCTCTGAAGTCTCACATTCCAACATCTGGTTTGTGTCTGTTGCAATGGGGAACTTCGATGAGTAACCGGTTCAAAATCCACAATTTCTGTCCACTTGTGGTTCTCACCGCCTCGAGCAAAATCAATAAGGGTGTCGTATTTTCCCTGTGGGGCGGAGCAGACGGATTACCAAAGGGAAATACTGTTGCGGGCCAGAGGTGATCAGAATCTCTGAGGGAGCGGGCAGGTGCAGGGTTGAGAAGCAGGCCCCCGCAGACCTACAACACCTGTTCCCTCACTGCTGTTCAAGCGCGGCTCGCCACAAAAAAATGACAGGAGGCCTGTTTTCAGCCAAGCATTTATTTCGACATTACATCCTCTGCGGGTCTGCTGCTGGCAGCTGTGTTTGCATAGTTTCGTCCGGCTCTCAACATCACTTTTTTGGATGGAAAATGTCCTCCTGAAAATGATTATTGTGAGCCCTAAACTCTCTCTCACTCTCTCTGTTGTTGTGTTTTAGATGTACCTGTCCGAGTTTAGGTATAAAAACACTGACCAGAATGACCTCTGGGAATATATAGAAAAGGTAAAGTGAATTTTCTGTTGCCGGCTTGAAGCGTGCCTTGTTTGAATAATAATTGTGACAACACTAATGTCATTGTCTGAATCGTCATTGATCAGGTCGTGGTGCCGAAATATCGTAAATGAACTGACTTGTGGCTGTGTTTGCAGGCCGTAAAGGAGGACGGTGGTCACACCAAGGTTGCCACTGTGATGGAACCCTGGACCAAACAAATTGGCTATCCTGTCGTCACCATAAACACTACCAATGGAGAGGTCTACCAGAAGCACTTCCTGTTCAATGACTCTACCGAATCCAGGTATGTGCTAAATGGACATTGCCTCGGTGTACACAGTTTGCAGTTTGGTTAAACAGCGTTTGATATAGCACATCATGACATATCAGAGGGATAATTCATACATGGTTTTTGGATTACAAACAACAATATACAGTTTTCTGGTAGTACACCTGAATGTAGGAGGGTTAAATGTGGCGTCCCACAGGAGTTACTACCGGGTCCTACACTTTTAAATGTTAAAGCTGCACCGATCAATATAAAATCACTATATGTAACGTGAAAGGTGCAGAGCTTCTCGGTGTCTTTCAGCTCATTATTTTGGTTTCCCAGCTCGCAAACTTGTACGGTTCATTCTCACCGCTCTCATCAACGCAGCAGGTGGCTGTTTTCAGTGAAGAGGCTCTGATGAACCCACCGTGCACTACCTGTCCAGCACGAAACAGCGGGCAGACAGAGTTAGCGACTAGCTTGCGAATGCAGTTGAGAATTTAGAGTTGCTCCCAATGTGATGAAAGTGTAAAGAGGCAACTAATATGTTTGCCATAACTAAAAAAAGTGGGAACGCGACCGGTTCGGGCTGGGATTAGAGAAGATCCTCCACTTCAGGATCATAAATCTGTCTGTCTCTGGTGACACTTTGCAACGTCTCACTCCCTCTGAGAACAGTCCTCACCAAATAATTAAAGGGTGCGTTTCTAGTGCCTGTTTCGGTTGGCAAAATGCAGTAAATGATTGCATCACTGCCACCTTGGTGAGTAAGTATTGCTCTGCCAGGTCTGCATGAAATCACTGCAGCTGATGACAGTAGATTACACCTTTGGCCATGTGGAGTGTTTTGAAGCAATGTTTTGTAACTATGCACCACATAACGCTGCCATGGTGAGTTGCACAGTAATTGAACCTGACAAGTCGCTTCGGCCATATCCGGACCATAACAGCTCTGGACTCTGGCACGGTGGCAGTGCAGATATCTGCTTCTTTTTTTTTTTTATAAAGGAGATTAGATTTCCTGCTCCGTTTACAGATCACCTTTTACTAAAAGGGCTTCTTTTTGGATTGTTATTTGGACTCTTCATCCTTCACCGCATAGACGCTGAATAATCATTTCCTGGATCATGAGCACCCAGGCCACCTCATAACGTGTACTTATTATACCCTTGTCTATTTCTTTCTGTCTGTTTAGTCTTTGGTGGTACGTCCCGATCAGAGTCATGTCAAATACATCTGGATCTTCTTTTTTCTGGTTGGAAACCAGCGCCACAGGTAACAAGAATACACAACACAGGGCCATGTCATTTCTGGAACAGATGACCAGATAAGACAAGATTGCCCTTTCTCCATGCTAGCTTTTCATTTTCCTCGACTTTCCTGAGCCATTGATTTGCGTTTAGTAGTCGGCAAAGTGTAACCTTTGACCAATATCTGCTCTCTGAACAGTGACGAAAGACGAATTAATTTCTAAGAGTGGAGAGTGGATCCTGGCAAACGTCAACTGCACTGGATACTACAGAGTCAATTACAACCCAGAGAACTGGCAACGCCTCCTGACTCAACTGGAGACAAACCCACATGTGAGTCCTCCAAGCCAAATAATGAGTTAACAAATCACAGAAGTGAGCCGAAAAAACAACCTCCAGTTATTGTTCATTTGACTGAATAAGGGAAGAGATTTTACAAGCTGGTTTTTTTTGGGTTTTTTTTACTGCAAAGTCAAATTACGAACAGTTTGCCCCCTGAAGAGTTAGCTCTGAAGTTCTGGCAGATTAAGTGAAATCTTGGCTCGTTTATCCAAAGCTGTAATGTCAAATAAAAATCGTCTGTTCTTCCCTGGTTCACTTCCCTGGCTGTTAATTTAGCCTTGTGTTATTAGTTATTAGTAAGAACTAGACAGCATAGAGTGCAGCCACGTGGAGCCAAAGAGATAGAGAACCGCTATTGATCATTCTGCTCTGTGTACTCTGCATCACGGGGGAGAAAAATATTATTTAAACGTTACACCGTCTTGTGCTGTCACCAAAACTCAGAATGGCAGCTGAAGGAAACCAAACTTCTTAGAACTGGACTTGACTAAAGAAAAAAGGGGGGGGGGAAATAAATGCTTTGAAAAGGTTTAAAAGTTATCTGTAATTCGTTTTGCCCTGAATTTCTTGGACTTTGAACTCTTTCTAAGTGCTGATTACCATGAATAACTAAGTGCTGTCATAGACAGCCACTACACACAGACAAAAAAACAAAACCGTCAATAGAACTACAGCGTCTTAGAGGCCTGGCCCATTCAAAAAAATATTCCCAAGAACAAGATGAACAAACACAAAAATCCCACCAAACCTGCTATGGTCTGGCACTTGGTGTCATTACTAGAGTTATTACAGTTCATCCTTTAGGGAAGATGGGTGTCTGTACCAAACTCCACAGGAAAAACCCTCCAGCAGTTTGAGTTTGAGTCGAAACAAGTCATCGAGATTCATCGTCCGTCAATTGCATGCTGAGATATTTCACTGGGTAAGTGAAGACTTTGACTCACTGGTGGTGCGAGATGGAAAAGCCAGGGGATCAATAAAGTCATTATGAGTCATCCTCTGGGGAACACGAATGTCTGTACAAAGGTTTACGGCAATCCACCGAATACTCTGGACTAAAGTGGCGGGCCAACCGACTGACAGTCACTGGCATCCGTTGGGCCTTAGTGCTAGAAATTGCTAATACAGAGATAAATCATAAACTCATACTGTTGGGTTTATATCTGATTTTGACAACATATAAATTCAATGTGCTCTCATACTGATTTCGTTGCTGGTAGAATGACTGAGTGTAGATGTCTCCTGAGTTGCTGATTGTCCCTCATCCTGCTCTTGTTTTTTAGCGGATCCCACCGATGAACAGAGGGCAGCTTGTCGATGATGCATTTAACTTGGCGAGGTAATAACTTGGATTCAGTCGACCCAGACCGCTACAAATCCATTTTCCGTAGCTCGAGTGTCTTGTGATTCCGTAATCGTAATGTGTCATACCTGGGAAAAAAAAAAACATGACTGAAATAAGGCCGTGTTTATCCTGCCAAATCCAATCTCTGTTTTTTTTTTTTTCCCCCTCAGGGCCAAACTTGTCAACGTGACTCTGGCTCTGAATTCGACCCGCTTCCTACGGAATGAGAGAGGGTACCTTCCCTGGGAATCAGCAGTCAGGAACCTTGAGTACTTTGTCCTCATGTTTGACCGCTCCGAGGTGTATGGACCCATGCAGGCATGTGTCCTTAAAACGTCCTTTTTAACTTGAGACATTGTAGAGTGAGTAGGGGTTTCTGGCACAACTTCACCTACTTCCAAGGTGCATGGAGAAGGAAGAAAGTCCGAAGAGGTCAAAACTCCGGCGACACTTGTAGTACACAGAGCAATTTTACTGTTAGACCGACGCGTTTCGGCTTGTGGCCTTAATCAGGGTGGTCATGACAGCCGAAACGCGTCGGTCTAACTTGTGATATTCAAAGTGAAAAATGTATCTCGCTTTATCACATTACTAACTAAACCGACCTGTAGTGGGTGGAGAAGATGGATTTCACAGACTGAATATGATTTCCTGCTGGTGCTAATGTTCCTCCCTCATCCCAACGTTAACAGATGCACAGTAAAAATGTAATATTGCTGCGTGTGTTCCTGAAACTCCGCCGTAAAGCTGTTTCTTCCCGCAGGTGTACCTCCGGGAACAGGTTAAGGGCCTGTACAACTTCTTCAGGAACGCCACAGACAATTCAGAGGTTCCAAAGGACCACTCCTTACAGTAAGGAAGTATGACTTACTGATACCGATCCCTCGGGGGTAATATAGTTTTATTGTTTAGACAGAATGGTTCCTCAGTTAATCCTCAACAGATTTACACACGATTGCGCTTTACAGTTTCACAAACTCCGGTCCAACAGTGCCAATGCAGAGCAGATGTGCGAGTTTGCATGGTTGGCTTGCGTCTCATCGGCTGTAGGCGTGCTAGTGATGTGCACATGTGCAGCGTGGACTCCTGTTGTTGTTGTTGTCGTTGTTGTTGTGTGCTCATATGGAGCCACTTCTCAAGAAGTCAAGGGTCGTTTCAGGCGAAAAATACTAATAAAGACTTTGGAATGGACTGATCACGCGTCACAAAATGATTTACAAAATGAAAAAGCTCTCAAGCTAACAAGATGTAGACTAATTCACCTTTGATAACACTTTCAAATACTTTGCCACCATAAATTAAATTTTTTTTTTTTAATGAAGCTGCACTGATCACCCAACCGTGCAGCTCCCCTCAGCTCCCCTCGGAGCCGGTATGCCTGTCGCAGCTCATTGCTTTGGTTTTTGCGGCCCACCTAAAATGCCAACATTGTTCCCTGTCTGCTGGATGTGTAGCCCGGCAACAGCTTGCCAACACGTTATGAGTCCTGTCTTCGGCTTTGCCCCCACGAGGCAAAAAACAAACGGACAAAAAAAACAAACAGTTAACGCAGCTTTAAGCAACCCACGGTCAACTTGTCTCCCAAATTCTTTTTCTTATTATTATTCTTTGGAAACAGCAGTTGGGCAAAATAATCTGAACTCAAGGTGCACTTACTAGCTTTTGTCTTCATTATATTTAACACCATTTAATACCTGTAAACTTATCATGTAACGCGAAACTGTGCTTAATTCCAAGGCACAACCAGATCAACGCCATACAGGTGGCATGTTCCAATGGACTCCCAGAATGCTTGGCGATGGCTACAAAGATGTTTGCCGACTGGATGAACAACACCAACACCAACCAGTGCGGACACTTTATCCACTTTTGGATAAGTATATATATAATTTGGAATTTGAACATTTACCTGCCCCCCCCCCCCCTGGTCTCACTGTAATAGCTTTCATTATATTCTGTAGCTTTGCTCTCCAGGAATGATTTAGTAAAGGTAGGTGCCATTTAATCTCTTTGCTGTGTGGTTTTGTGTGAGACTGGTGTTACCACCCTGCGCCTTTAAAGCTGCACCTGGCAGGATTTCTCTGCTAACCTGCACTCTAATTCTAAATCACAAACGGGGGCCACCATGATTCTGTTCTTACTAGCTGAGAAGGTGTTTGCCGACACCAAACTCCAGTGCTTTTACAGTTACTTTTTAGTCAGTGTTTTGCAACCGTTCAGGTGCAACTTTAAAGCAGGGCGAGAGGCACTGACTCTTCATTAAGCACGCGTACTGTATGTGCTCATCAACTTCAGCACACATGCATGTACATACACGCATGGAAGTGTGCTCATGCATTCACACCTGCCCCTGATTTGTGGACGTGGATGCGTAAATGTAGATGCACTGTACGTACCGGAGCGAGGAATCCACGCCCGGATCAAGGGTCTAAGGATAGAGGGTGTGTTTTTGTGTTTCTGTGGAGAAATTCGGTCCTTAAAGTGTCAACATTCACAACAGTATGAAGCCTTTTAACGTCTTAGATTGTAGTGGTGGGAGAAAATACATGAAAGTAGACCAGGTGGCGAAAAATGTTCAGTATGTCTGCAAATGTGCAGGAAAATGTCAACAGTCCAGAACAACCAAGAAAACTTGCAAATGAGACAGTCCTGGTGTAGGGAGAATAACTCTGTGTGTGTGTGTGTGTGTGTGTGTGTGTGATTCAGCATCCCCCCCAATCTGCGGTCTGTAATCTACTGCCAAGCTGTGGCTGCTGGCGGGAAGACGGAGTGGGAGTTTGCCTGGAACAAGTTTCAGAGCTCCAGCGACACCTCAGAGAGAGACCAGCTCCGTGAGGCCCTGTCTTGCACCAAGAAAGTCTGGCTGCTCAACAGGTGAGGCCACCACGCAGGTCTGGGACAGACCCAGGAGCAGACACCGGGTCCTGTTCTGTATATGTGTCGTGCACACTATTATGTTGGTGTTATTTTTACTGCGTGCGCAATAACTCTTCTCAGAGGCACACCTGTGATAAGGCGAATCCCAAACACGCAGTTTTTATTAAGTGCCCTCCTTATCTTGCAGATACCTGGAGTACACTTTGAACCCTGAGAAGATACGTCTCATGGATGTTGCTTCCACCATCAACTACATAGCCAAGAACGTGGCGGGGCAGGCGCTGGCCTGGAACTTTATCAGAGCGCACTGGGAATACGTCAGTTTGGGGTAGGTCGCAGTTCGGACTCCGACTGTCTTCTGCCTCTCTTATTGGTTTTTACAGAATGCATCTCGTTTTCTGAGTCACGAACAAGTATTTGAGATCACGCAGTTGGCTTTGACCAATATAGACTTGAAAAGGAAGTCATGATACCAGTATTTTTTGGTTTGAGGCTGATGATAGGCGGTATTTTTATTCAAACAGATTTAGTATTTAGATTTAGTATTCATGGTTTACCCCAGAACATATGTTTGTCAGGGTGGAGAAGACAACCTAACACAGCAGGACAGACTGTGAGAACTCTGAGCTAAAAGCTAAAAGTCGCACACGCGTCACAAGTCCAGTGTTCACTCTCCTTCCCAGCTCCGTTTCTAGCTGGTCGCTGACTTTGTCTGTCTGCTGTTTGGTGCTGGGCAGGTAGTGTACAGTGGGTACAGTTTGTGGTCTGCAAATTCCAAACAATGAGCTGAAAAAAGGCTAAAAGGCTCCGCAGGGACGAGGGGAACTTCAGAGTCGTGAGTCGGGTCAGTCATTTGACCCATTGTTCATACATAAAAATATTGATTTCGGCAGCTTTCAACAAACAGTTTGGGAAATGCGCGTTTGAAGTCAGCGAGAGGGTGAGATGAGGATAGATCTTAAAGCTGCACCAGCTATATTTTTTTGTATGTACAGTAGAACGGTGTCTCTCTTGGTGATGAGCCCACAGGGAATTCTTGTATGACAGGCAGTTCCCCTGAGCCTTTTAGCCTCTTTAAGCTAGCTCTATTTTGTTTTTGTTGTTTGGTCAGTAACTCCATTTCCAGCCACAGCAGGAAACAGCTCTAAAAGAAAACACTGTACACTTCATTTTGCCAGGAGACCAAAACAGAGCTAAAAGGAGAGTGACTGTGTTGGATTTGTATTTCTCCAGCGGCCGGAAGCACGACTCACAATGTCTACAGATGTGTAAATGAGCAATAGTTTGCCTTGTGTTTTCAGCTTGTGCCACAGCTTCCCGGCGTGGGCAAAAATCAAGTCTAGTCCAATCCGGGACAGCTTAGCTAGGCTCGGCTCAGGGTTTCTGTGCCGTGGCGTTTGAGCTTAGCTGCACTACACGATGAATAACCCACAACAGTAATCGTTGCAAATACACTGACAGACCTGGCATCACAGAGCAGTGCGGTTCTAAAAAAAGGGCAAAAAAATACACACAGGGTTTGGCTCGCTCGCGTCGCTCTCTGTCCCGTGACCTCGCTTTGAGGCCGCGAGCTGCCAATTGAAATCACGGAGAGCCTGTTTACGGAGGCCTCTCGACGCCCAAAGAGTCACTTGAGTAAACAAGAGCTGCCATAAAAGAAGGGAGTATGATAAACAGTGGCTCATAGAAATCTCAAGTACAAAGGTCTCCTCTGGTTTAATTAGTGCTTATCATTAGCCCCGCTTCATAAAGTCCTCCGCTGTTAACAGGGAGCTGCACTGATGGGAATCACTGGTTAAATATACATAACAGACGGGGTTTCGCTTCCTGAGCGCACGGTCACACATACGCAGCCAGTCCAGCCTTCAGCATGAATCCTAAATTCTAAAAAATCAGAATATAAGGATTCAAGTGTTTGTTGAAAACTGTTTCTCGTGTTCTGTCCAACCTGCCCGTCTCTCCCTGCCACCAGGGACGGAGCGATGCTGATCATGGGCGTGACCAGCCGGTTCTCCACGCAGTTTGAACTGGAGGAGGTAATTCATTCATTTTTGTTTTGTTGATAATGCCAGCGTGCAATGACGTCAAGAAGAGACTCCTGTCTTTTTCCCGTCACGCACCGACAATTGATTTATGTCACACGAGGAACTGGACGCGCCCTGATGTCTTATCGGAGGCCTCTCTGTCATCGGGAGCTCTGTGGGTGACTTACGTGTCGGTTTCACCTCTGAGCCGAATTTTTCTCGCTATGCCATTTCTTATTTATTAGTTTGAAGGACAAGGCTGGTTACATTCCATATTTGTCTTACTGTACTGTGTGTGTATCCAAAGCCAGATATTCCTTATTCGTCTGTGTCATAGGGCTCCGTTGTTAGCAAACGTTACTCAAACAGGTGTAAATAGGGCATTTTTGGCCCACTATACATATATATATGTATATATATATATATATACATATATATATGGACTGAAAATTGCGTTTGAAAGCTGTCGGATCGCAATATGTTTGAATTAGGTTGACAAGCTTTGACCATTGCTGTAATTATACGCAAATAAACGCCACCGTATAGATGAATGCAAAATAATTAGTCAATGTTTTCGAGACCCCCTCAAAAGTTTTCATTTGGAGGGCTATGGGGTGGTTTGTGCGTGTCAGCTATGCCCCTCAGGCTTTCCATTCTCACATGGTACACACATATATATATATATATATCTCTCACATAATACAAACAAACAGTCCGCATTCTCGCCGTTTGACGATCCGTGTAGAGGACGCCGTAGAAGGTCTTGTTGGGGGTTTTTTGTAACCCATGGCCCCACAAAATAATGTAGCCTTGCAATTTTAGTTGCTACTCCAACGACAAGAAAAACATAAAATAATGCCCAGCCTTGTGCTTTGATATGCTACTTTTGCTTACCTGCACAGATCGGGCCTCCATTTTCTTTTCTTTGGTGAATGTAATGCACTTAGCAATGGACCTAACATCACTATATGATCTTTGTGTGTGTGTGTGTGTGTTTGCAGCTGGAACGTTTTGCGACAGACTACGACCTGGGTCCTGCTACCAGGGCGGTGTACCAGGCCATAGAGCAAACCCAAGTCAACATCGAGTGGGTCGGCGAGAACAAAGACATCATTCTGGAGTGGTTTGAACGGGAGACAGCTTCATAGAGTGGAGAAACGCCATCTTCAAACGCAAGATCCGAAAGACCCCCCCCCCCCCCCCCCCCCAAGTGATTTACCAAACGGATCCGCGGCTGCACCACATAAGACTGACACCTATGAGAGAAAGGTGCCACCTATAACACCAAAAGCGAAGTTTCCCTATATACCCGTGCAATATTTATACAGTGTATTCAATGCAAACAGTCAAAGCAACACGATTTCTTTGCTCCGCTGTTGGTGATTTTTGCCTTCTAATCAAGTTATATAAAGTCTTTGCGTGGATTGAAATGGATTGCAACGTTCAGCGGTCGTAGTCATCTTCTAAGGATCTTCTAGGAGAAGGAAAACGGCACACGTTGATTGGCAGCAGCTCAAATTCACCAGCGCTTCCTCGATGCTGCCAATTCCCCGGACCAGCTTCTCAACATTTTGCACGAGTCAGAGCCGTCAGGACAGAACCTGCCTCTGTTTGTTATGGTGGAACAGGTGTGTGTGTGTGTGTGTGTGTGTGTATGTGTATGTATGTGTGTATATTATATACGTTGTAATCAAGGAAACCAAATGATTCTTGTAAGTTGCTGAAAAGTTTAATAATAAAACATCGACATATTAATCCAGCACGTCATTTCTGAATAACTGATTATAACACGATAACCACGATAATGAGAACAGGTTATGCTGTGGGTTCTCTTCTCTCTTTGGAGCGGAAGTGAAAGCTGTATACACGTCGTATATGTCTGTAGTATCATTGTCGAGCACAGTAACTATAATATACACCCATTAAGCACTGGCATTTAAAATAAGAGGCCGTGTTTCATTGTTGTGGAACAACCGCTAAGTCCCTACTCATGTTGAGGAGCTCCATTTCAATGTAAGAAAATATAGTTACGAGGCACGGGGGCGACAAAAAATAGATCCATGTAAGAGCCCATCGAATTAAGAGACACACAGCTCTTTGTGTCCAAAACGTGCAGGAAACACACTTTAAAATACAGCGTGCCTCTCTAGACAGGACTTAAATACGGCATGGAAATACGGGGGACTGTAATTAATACCAGGTTATGCAGAAATATCGCACACATGCACTCATGGATCACACTTGGACACAAACAGACGAGAGCAGAGGAATAAGCCAAGAAAGACTGAGAGGGCCAGGGCTCAAGTTCCAGTCGTTTAAACGCAGCGATCCAACCCAAAGTACACAGTACAGATACGCTCTGCGGAGCTGGAAGAGTCTAGTCCCGCGCTGTCGAACGTGACGCAAGATTTCCAGCCCCAAGGCCACATATGTAAGAGGTTCAGTTACCCCAGCGAGTCCAGTCCAAAGAGAGAGAGAGAGAGAGACACAGAGAGACAGAGAGAGAGAGCCAAGATGAAGCAGTTCAACCTGGAGGCTGGAACAGGGCCCAGAGCCCGGTGGGAGAGACGGTCTCCTCAATCGTCCTGAGGGAGAAACAAAGAGAGAGACATGAGCCTTCTCTGGTTTCTGTCCTGTTTGTCTGTATATATATATATATATATATATATGTTCTGAGGAGCAGCCGCAGAGGGGATTCTGCTGGTCAAAGCGTGGCTTCTAGCTCGTCCTCCACGTCCATGCAAGTGTCACATGTACGTAAGAGGCTCCCTTCCTCAGAGCTTGTGTCACTGTCAACATTCAGAGCGACCCATGTCCTACGTTTGACCTCGCCTCGCTGGTGTTTTGCACACATGAAGCGAAGGAGCGCTCTCCGCGTACTTTTGGCAGGAAGGGATCCGGACACCCCGCTGCTCCAGCTCATCTTGACCCGACCGTGCAAAGCCCCCGGTGCAGCTCTTATGGTGTTTGTACTCATTGTGCCAAAGAGACGAGGAGGAGGCTGGATGCCAAACGTGGATAGAGTGTTTTGTGGGAAATGTGCAGAGAGTAGAAGCTCTAAATTCAAAAACTAACTAACTAAGAGGGCCACTGTTATCTATAGATACACTATGGTGTTTAGAAATAATATATATATATATATATATATATATATATATATATATATAATTATAAACATACTCTGCAATAACTTAGAGGCACTTCTTTTTATCATAGTTTCCTGTAAATGCCTCATCTGTCTGGCGCTCAAACCCACCATACGAGTTAAAACACAAATCAAACACGCTTATACGGGTGGGATTTGGTAGGCGTCCTCCTCACCCACTCATCGTCCTCTGCCCCTTGTCCGTCGCCCCCGGGCCGGCTCTGAGCGCTGGCTCCTGCGTCGGCCTTGCTGGCCATGATCTTGTCCGTCCACGACGCTCCGGCCTGTTCATCTCCGGCAAAGTTGCACTTGGTCACCGTGCCACCGTCCACTTTGGCTAAGGAGGCTGGAGGCAGGAAAGGAAACAGAAAGAAAGTGAGGACGTAAGAAAACACAAATGCAGAAATCTCAGACTCATAATACAGACTCACATATGAAAGGACTGTTCCCTCTGGTCTTCAGCCGAACGTCCTGTCCTGTTTCCAACTCTGTTCGGTCCATCTCGGACTCTGGGAACCAGAAGGCCCAGGTCCCGCTGGGTCGGTGCTTGTCGGTTATCTTCACCAGCTCGGCTTTGTTCACCGCCTTCGACAGCTGCTCCTCGGACAGGCGGTCTGACTGCCCTTTAGCTTCCACCTCTGTGTGGACAAAACAAAAGATGCATTCAAAGTTCATGACAATCCATAGTGGCGCTAGAGGAAAAGTCAGTCAGTCAGTCAACAAGAATAAAGAGTAAACAATTTCTTGTCAGGGAGTCACCCAAGCAAGTCCGACTTCAAAGCCAACCAAGCATTGGTGGTTCAGTGGTAGAATTCTCGCCTGCCACGCGGGAGGCCCGGGTTCGATTCCCGGCCAATGCATGAACCTTTTCAGGTGACTAGGTCATGTACCAGTAGAAACTACGCAGGAACAATTCTGTTAAACTATAATCCTCATAGGTTCATGAATTAAACCCCATAAAGAAACACAAAACCTGTAGAAACTTGGAATTGAGATGGACTCTGTTAATCCTTCAATTGCCACTTTGCCAGATTTTTGTGCCATCTGTCCAGGTGTTTCAACTGGCAAATTTGGAGCTATTCGAGAACCCAGCTTATCAAAAAATCTTCACCAAGCATTGGTGGTTCAGTGGTAGAATTCTCGCCTGCCACGCGGGAGGCCCGGGTTCGATTCCCGGCCAATGCAGAGATGTTTTGACCAGTACCAGTACCAGTCGAAGCTATGCATAAATAAGGCTTCGACTCAGTTGAAGCTGTGGATCTTCATTGTAAGGCGGTCCAATCAAAACACATTGCTTCACCATGCTAACTTCATGAGTGTGCATGCAGCCTGTTACAGTCGCTCCAGTCTGTTTTCTTATTTTTTCTTACTTTATTCCTTTATCATGACTTGGTATCGTTTAATTTCCCCCCCGGGATCAATAGAGTATTTCTGATTCTGATTCAGATGGTTGCAGTTTCAACCTTTCCAAAATAAGACATTGTTTTAACCTCACCTCAGCCTGACAGCAAATCTTGTGACTGTTCGCTCACCCATACTGACATTGCACAGTTGGCGGACAGATTGTAGATACAACTGCATGGGAGACAAAACCCTTCAAATAGAATTAAGTTGTGGGAGGAGAGGAAATATGCAAACATGAACCCAATTGTTTGCTGCCATCTACTCACGGTAGGAGGACATGAGGAAGCCAGTGTTGACCTTTTTGGTGTCACTGAAGTTTGGCTCAATCTCCTTCCCGCTGGCGTCAAACTTCCTTTGATGGATGCGGCTGGGTTTGATGTACAGCACATAGAAACGGACCTGCCGACGACAGAAGAAGAAAGGCAACAAAAACGAAGTGAGGTTTGTGTTTCGCCTATCTGCGTCCATGTTTAGTCTGCCCAAACTTGCGAAAAATGATAAGGATTCGGGCAATCCCCTGAACTTCTTTCGGACGCCACAAAGGAGGAGGCTTTTTTCTTATGAAAGCATAAACGGAGCCAAAGCTTCCAGAGATTCTGTCTATGGCAGACGGTGAAAGACACGTTAATACCTTTCAATAAACGACGAAAACGAGAAAAGATTTGGGAAAACTCTTATTTTGAAAAATACATTGATTACATTAATTCATTAATTGACTGATGTGGTCTCCCTTTAGAGAGAGGAGAAAGTGCCACACCCGGCTTCCAGAGCCAGGTAAAACCCAGGCTGTATTTTGCGTACTGTACCTTTTGATTGTTGACATCATTGATCGCATGTCTGGAAACATCCAGCAGCTTTCCTTCCAGAAGAATCCCGTGGCCCCTGCGGAAGAAAAATGTCAAATTGTAAAATGGTTCCACTTCCACTTGTAACTGTGCATTCTTTTGCCTACAGGAGAGCAATGTGCAACGACTTCAAATGTTCTGTTCTGCCTTGTAGACACCTACAAGGCAGAACAGAACATTGAGACCCACAAACCAAAACTCCTTGAAACAAACGACAGATATGGCAAACTGAACAACACCAAGCCCATTTCTTTATTTCCACATTTGAATACATTCACAACTTTGAAGGTATGACAGTTCAGTGGTTGCTTCGCCTACTGTCAGCACAATTGAGCCGAAACACCAACACACGGTTTGCATTTTTACTGACATGTGTAAACTTGCTCTCACATGATCTAAATCTCGGGAAAATCAACGATTTTTTCAGTGGAGTTTGGTGGCGTCCCCCACACAAGGAAAAACACAATGTAACCACCCTGCGCTACTGGAACTGGAACTCAGTCTACGAACAACAGTATGTACGCCCCTACCCTTCATAAGCAGAGGGAGACCACACGCGGTCAAATTTCTCGTTGTGCACTGGTTTGTTCTGTAAAGACGTGTTGTGGTAAATTCGGCTCATCTTCCACAAACTGTGCCGTGACTTCTCCGCGAATCTGTTTCCCCCCCCCCCTGCTCCCTTACTTCCTGTTCCCACACGTAGCCGCGTGAGAGAGGCGCGCTCGGTTTTCAGGCAGCACGTGCCGGCGGGTGACAGCCGTGCAAGTAGCTGGAGGTGGGATGCGGTGGTTCACGCGGTGAGAAACGAGGTGCGGGGACGAGGCTAGTGAACGCAAAAAAAAAACGCGGTCAAAGTCAGAACTACGCGGGAGCCCGTTTCAGCCAGGAAAAAGGAAAGGTAACATGCTATGAATGGCAAAGAGAGGAGGACGAAGTTGTCCCGTTTTAAAGTCAAAATTATGACGCAGTTTAAATGAGCTTATAGGCACTACAGTACGTCATCAAACTACACGGACCAATAAGCTAACAGTGTGAGGGCGAGTCCGGTCAAGCACACATTATAAAGTCATATATATGTATATTCGATATTTTCACATTATTACAACATACAGTGTTTATCGTAATAATGTGAAAATATCTTGTAATAACGTGAGAATATCTTATTCTAACGTGAAAACTCACGTTTTCACGTGATAACAGTGTGAAAGCACTCCGTTACAAGTAAAAAAAAATCCTGTACTTGAAATTGTACTTAAGTAAAAGTATTAACAGCTTAAAGTATCAAAAGTAAAAATAGTAGTACTACAGTTGGGTCGTTTGATTCACTGGTTCCCAACGTGGGGGTCAGGCCCCCTCCAAGGAGTCGCAAGATAAATCTGAGGGGTCATCAGATGATTAATGGGGTAGGAAAGAAGAAAAAACAAAAGCACATTTGCTTTTGTGTGAACTATTGTATAATTTGAACAGTTGTGAAATGAAACCACCTGACAGATGTTTCTTTACCAAGTCAGAGACATCTGAGAAGGGACGCTGCTTTTTCGCAGCCAAAAGAGGATGGGAACATCTGTATTAATCTCTAACAATGCATTTTATAAGCTTATTTTAAGCTTAGCTTAGCTTATCTCTATAAAATCTTTCAGATAACTGTAGTGAAGTAAAAGGTACAACACTTCTCTCTGAAATGCAGTGGATTAGCATAGAAGTATAAATGACGCATTATAAAGTCACATAAAATGAAAATATATAAGTAAAAGTACCTCTAAATTGTACTTAAGTACTTGAGTAAATGTTCTGAGTTAACTTCCACCACTGATGGGACCTCCGCTCAGGCTGAAGGTGGGCAGAGCTATGCAGGGAATTATGTGAGGTCACTAAGAACGATAAAGGTGCCATTTGTCCCGCCCAAACGAAGGCAACAGCAGAGTGATGGAGATGTCTATGAAGCATAGTTTGCACAGCCCCAATCAGTCCTGAGAAGAGGTCTCATTGGCCATGAAAATCAGCCAAGTGGGTCGCTCCGGGTGAGCAGGGCCTTTTAATCAAAAGGAAACAATGACTTCCATTTGGAGGGCAAGACAGCGACACAAACAAAACTGTTAATACTGTATTAAAACAGTTTATTGCATGCTTTGTGATAGTACTTATATTGTACTGTACTATCAATGTATTCATATATCATGTCTAAAAAGGTCTGTAAACTTCATTCCATACACAGTATAAAGGTCACCTAAGTTTAGGTGGATGTAGCATCCACTTAATCTGCACGGACAGTTCCCTCTGAGGGCCGGTGTTGCGCACAATGCCTGCATCTGTCTCCTCATGTCCGCCGGACCCGTTTGGCACGTCTTTGTGCTCCCCCTGCCTCTGGCTCCCCTCCGCGGGGCTTGGGTTTCAGAGCTCGCTTTGCGTTTGCGGACTGTGCGATCGGCCTGGTGGGAGCTCCCAAGTCCAGGTCACCGGCGTGGGCCGCGGGGCCACATCCTGTTCCAGAGATTTCGCTGCCTGGGGAGCCGCCGCCTCCTCCTCCTCCTCCTCCTCCTCGGCCTGGATCACAAGGTTTCATTTGTTGTTCGGACGAGCCTATTGCCAGTGGAATGTTCACATTACAGGTGCTCGCTGAGGTCAGGTCCGGTCGACAATTGTAAGTCTGCATCTAAACAAAAACAGAAGAACACGTTCAGAGGCCAATCTCCATTCACAGTCTAGTAAGGAACTTGTGCTCCCAATTTTCTTGTCTACATCAAATAATGACCTCCTACATTTCCCAGAATGTCTCTGAAGGGTGCCAAGACAACTAAAAATCATCCGCACAAGGTGGACAAATTCATGGAAACAACCCAATAAAAGAAAAAAGGCCCAACAGTGAGCTCCATTTTGGTTGATGCTGATAACGTTTCGTTGTTTCGAGAGACACACACACACACACACACACACACACACACACAGGGCTACAAGCAATGACCAAATTATTCATTAAGCCATTACAATAACTGTATAGTTAGGGGCCCCCGACTGAACTATCAAGTAATATAAAGATACAAAACAACATTTTGCAAATCATTTCATCACAAGGGAAAAAAGCATTAACATGTAATACGTATGTATAACCTAGTACATACCATGCGTAAACATAGAGTGGATTAACCATTAGGGTGCGGTCTACATCCTGTTTTACCATGAATTTCTGCCCGTTTGACACTTTGAACGTCAATGCAAATGGTGGATCTTGCTTTTTGTTATGTTAATTTCTATGTCACAAAGTCAGTCCGGAAATGCCAATTTAGTGTGTTTTAGTAGCTGTTTTAAATATAAAAGATGAAATGTTTTAGAGGATTCTTCAGCTCAATTTTCTTCTTTGAAAAATTGAGATCCTCACCTCCCGAGAGGAGTCATCTCCGTCTCTCCTCTGTGGTTCTCCCGACGTTGGACTGCTCCCCCCATTAATACCTAGAAAGACCACGGGAGGTCACTTAAATGTAGATTTTGCGGTGTGATATCTGAAAAACGCGAGATTCTTTCAAAACATCCGGACGCATGAAAGCCAACGTGATCCGTACTGAGGGGGTAGCGGCCGAGCTGGATGTTGAGCCAGATGTTTCGCCGCTGGGTCCAGCCCCCCGGAGCCTCCACCTCATACAGGCGCTCCCGATGCTCCTGGTGCCGCTGCAGGAACCTCCGGCACACTGAACACACAGGGGACGCAAACACACAGCCTGTTACAGAGCTAGTTGATATAAAAGGAGGAGCTCGAGCAATCATCTGAGCTGCCTCTTCAAAATCAACAACTTTAGGTGTTTGATCTGCCGAGTGCTCGCAGGTATGGACATTTCCAACTGATTTCGTTGGTTATTCCCATATGGCATGAATGCAGCCAGTGCAATACTGACAACCAATGACAGGAAATGTGCACTCTTCTACCAAAATCATGGCAAATCATCTGACAGAATTCCCCTCTAGATTAGAAAAGATGAGGACAAGGAAGGAAGGAAATTAGAATGTAAATGAACGGGCTTTGTGGGGGGTGGGGGACCGTTGCTGACCTGCCACCATGCTGGGGGATAGTGGGGAGCTGACTCCCAGAAACTCCTCTGTGGAGAACGAGGAGCACAAATCCTCCAGCATCCGGAGGCCGAAGCCCCTCCTCCTCCAGCTCCTCCTCACCAGCACTGTGTCCAGGACAGGGAGCTGGTAGCAGCGAGTGCTCCAGCTGTCACACAGGCTGCCTGAAATGCGAGCAGCAGAACAGCTACCGTTTTTTTTTGGCCAAACCAGTCGATATTTGAGAGTTTAAAAAGTGCGACAATTAAATATCTGCCGATTTATATATATTTTTTCTTTCCTCCTTTAAAGTTAAAGTTTACATTCCGTAATTACCCCTCTTACATAGTAGTTTTCATTGTTAGTGGCGGGGTCCGCCATTGCGGTGGTGGATTCAAGTTGCCTTCACACTCACAAGAAAACGAGGCCAGCGTATTTGTATCTTATTAATAACAGCCTCGCTTTTTGCGTAGTCAGTTGATTCACTCTTAATTAATTAGTGAAGCTTCAAGCTAATCACTTTAATTTCACAACACACAGCATTAACCACCACATCGTACTGACCCGCCCGTGCATAAATTTCAAACCAGACTTTCAGCATAACCGCTCTCCTCCTCCACCCTACCTTTGCGTTTGACGGTGTAGAAGCCGACCGCGTGGCTGTCTCTCCATAGCAGTTTGCAGCTCTCTGTGCGGGGGTGCGGGGAGAACAACGCCTCCTCCTGTGGGGGCCGCTCCACCACCCGGCTGAGCAGGAACACGATCGCCCTCTCCGTGATGGTCTGCACCTGGGGAAAACACGCCGACTTTTAGGACGCTCGCCAGCACTGATGAAAACAAACGCCTATGGTAAAAATAAATACAGTTCATATACAAAATGTCAGACAGATGTTCGACAGATGGTTGTATTTCTTTCCACGCTGTTCAGACCTGCGTGAGAACCCGTGATGTGTTTATCACTGCGTTGCAGTGGCGCGGACATACAAGCAGGTGCACAAAAGCACAGTTACCAACATCAAGCCACTTCTGGATTTGCTGGATGTTCGCAAGACGTCATCCACGCACCACCACTTCTCATGCAGGTATAACGCCACCACTGGAAGGCAGAGCGCAAAGCATCAGTCTTCTTCTTCTCGTGCTTGCATGTGTGTGTGTGTGTCTGGTAAGAGGCAGTGTGTTCAGTTCCAAACCTTGCGTTGGATCATCGGGAGGGTGAAGTGTCAGTAGTGTACAGTCAGGTTGGTCACCCTCAAACAGCTGCAGCCGCCTCACATTGTTTGCCGTTATCACTACCTGCGCAGACGGGAAGACCACTTCATGCACCCCCTGACCTGAAGCCACCGTGTGTACCAAATAATTCATTCAAATCATCATCATCATGGAGACATTTCAAGTGCTATGGTACCTTTGACGTCTGTGATGATTGAAACCACTCATTGTTCAGAGGCCTTGACTCCAAAGAAGAGAGGTACTGTTCGGATGCTGATGTGAGGTCAGTGTCGTCCACAGCTGGGAGGTCTACAGGGTACATGGCCTCTCAAAGGGAATACAGCTGTTTAAAGGGGTAGTTACACATTTACAGCAAGCATGTCCCTTGACCTGATAATAAACAACCATCCCCAACTTGACTGTAATTTGTCCACTTTTCTCGCACAGAGCAATCGTCATTCCACCAGACTTCGTTCAAAATTCTGGCAATTTAACGCCGCCTTTCTTGTGCAAACACAGAAGTACCAAGCACGAGATGACCCACGATCTTTGGCAAGCTGTTAGTTCCTGATGGTAAGATCGGTATACAAGTTTCGGTAATTAACGCAGGTGAACCTGACAGCTAAACATTAACTGTCCGGTCCCACAGTTCACTAGGTCCATTTACCGTGTATGTCGGTGGCTGACTGGGCGCGGATGGTAGTGTTTCAATTAAGGATTATTTTAAATTAAGGAAATTAAAAAAACAACCCCACTTGAGTGTATTATAAAGCTATATTTAAATTTAAAAAGTTACTATAGATGAGTGATATCATATGACGCCCTTGAGCGAGTTCACGAGCAAGCCGGCATTAAGTTGACATGTTTTCACGCTCAGCATGACTGACATGGGTGGTGCTACAGCTGTGTGCACTTTGACCTGCTAACTTAGCAATGCTAACAAAAACAACACGTAAGGACAACACTCATAAAGCCTCGCCGAGCGATTACACAGCAAATGCTGCAGGTTTTATTTGGCCAGGCGTCACAACGAATGAACTCACTTTACGACTGGACAAATTATGGCGCAGTAGAGTCACTTACGTCGACAGGAGAAGCTTCCAGCTCCACCTGTAACTTCCCTCAAGTTCACTTTGAACAGACCACCTTTTTTCCCCTTTGACCAGCAGCGCCACCCTCTGATAGGAGAGAGGCATTGCGTCACTTCGTCCTTCTGCTTCAAGCTCGCGAGCATTAGCTAGGACAAGACCGGAAACATATGAGGTGGACTTCAAAATAAATGCTGAAGTGAACATTGGAATATACAGACATCCTAACCTTGTGATTTGACAAAAATAATGTCCAATTATTTTCTTGAAAAAAATTCCAAACCCACTTTAACTGCATTTGTGGTGATAGTGCAATATAATGACAATACAGAAATAATAAACATAATATATATGCATAAAATAATAATACGTTTAGTTGAGGATAACCTTAATATCAGCTTAAAGGGCCTTTGTCCTAAATCTTTCCTAATAGGACTTTTGCTTCATTCTAAAATGTTTGTTACTCTCTACATACAAAACAAACACTCTTAAAGGTCCTATGTGAAGTGAATAAATGAACTCAGTATTGAGAAATGTATGATAGCAATTGTAAAAAAGCAACAACAAAAAAGTCAGTCCTATGACTAAACTTTGAGCCAAAGCAATGATCTGAGGACTGGTGTAATATCTGTCATGCTGTAGTCAGAACTTTGACAGCAGTGGACACCTTATGGTCAGGTGATTCAGATATTTTCTGGTGAGGCTGGCGGTTCCAAGGTGATCATTGTCTTTCAAAATCAGGAAATATGCAAAAAAAAAACTTTGTCTTTGTTGAGGACTAGATTCTGTGGCAGGTTTTAAGTTTCGTTCGGGTGATAAGGAGACGTCTATGTATTAATATGCAGGAGTGACCGGTTTATGATCCTGTTGGAAGGAAACAAAGAGGGAGTATGTGACAGCAAACTTGACATATGTCTTGCGGGATATCTCTTTTCATGTATGGTAGGCCAGAACTCTGCAACATCTCAACAAATAACATCCTCTGCAGATACATCCATAATGCATCGTGTCCAAGAGGGACACCTGTTGAAGTGGCTGGTGGTCATAGACTTTCCACCTCTGTGGGATTGAGGAATGGAGAGTAAGGTGGAAGGAGAAGTGACACAATCCTGAGACGGGCTGTAAAGAGAAGGAAGAGACTGGTGAGACGCCACATCGTCCCATGCAATTGCAAAACCTTCTGGACTGTGCCTCACTTGCCCCCTTTCCTCACCCTGCACAAGTCTTTGGAAGAGGTCCTCAGGGAATGAAATGAGGCGCTCAGTGTCCCAATTATACATCTTCATTTTTGAAATTTCTTATTGTTTTTGAATGCAAATTGAACAGTTTTGACAATAGCATGTAAACGTGCAAAACTGAGTGTAAATACACAGAGTTTTGGTGGTGGTGGAGTTTGAAATGTGTAAACCGTGGTCATGGAATGTCTCAAAACAATGTGTTTAGTGCACACACTCAGGCTGCTGCTGTACTGAGTGTGTGAAGGTTTTTCCAAAAGTTAACTTGTAAATATACAATGTGTAACTCTGTAGTAGTTGTGTTTTATTCTGAAATTTTTTTTTTTTACCGGACGTCGTGTATCGGTTGTGCCCCCCCGTGTGCTGTGGCGTGTATTTACCAGTCAGTGCAGTCCGGTGCAGCGGGGGTAAACAATGTTACTTGGCTTGACACCGGGCCGACGGCTGCTGTCCCGTCCGCACTGCGTCCTGCAGTGTCGCAACATTAAATCAGAAAACACCGCCAGAGTAAGTGCTTTTTTTAAATGATTGAAATACGTACACTTTACCCCGCCATTCCAATGTTGCATTTGTAAGAGGTCACGCGTTGAGCGAACGTAGAATACAAGTGCCACAGCACCAGGTGGAGGTGTAGCTGTGTTTGGTGCAGACACAGTATGAGCCTGTTACTTTCTGCTAGCGTTAATTAAGCCAATAGCATAATAATAACAACGACCCAGTGACATAGCTAATAACAACATGGTGGACATAAGATACCTATTAACCTAGCTGTTGTTGCGTATACCTTTTAATTAACTTACATTACAGGCTATAAATGATAAAACTGAACAGTCACGTGAACGTAACATAGGTGAGATGTTAGCTAACGCAGTAAGTCTTTTAGCTGAACGAGGGGTCTTGGGTTAATGTTAGCGTTAGGCGACCATATATACATATATATATATATATATATATATATATATATATATAACGGTGCTGTGCTCAATTTACGTAAGTGAGTGAATTTCTGTCAGTCTCTGTTTATGGCGTGAGGAATGTATTGACTCTGGCGAAATATGAACTTCAAGCTCGTTTAAGTTCCACTACTGACTGACCTGTGGATGCTGCTGCTGCCGTTTGGGGTCAAATAATCGTAAATTAAACTGAGGGTATTTTCTATTCAGTGCGTACAGTACGTAAAACATTTCACATAACATGTCTGTTACGTTTTTGGAAAAGGAGCTGCATTGGCCGGGAATCGAACCCTCACCTCCCGCGTGTTGCAGTGGCTCTGAATGTGTTAAAGTCTTTGAAATAATTGTTTCCATTACATTGACAGAGTTTGAATGGAGTTAGACACGTTGTTCTTTTCACTGCCAGAGGACAAAACACAACATACCAAGGCCAGTTTTGTGTACTGTTCAATCCAAGTCTACAATGTTGTATATATATATATATATATATATATATATACATATATATAACACATATGTATACACTTTTCCTGCTTTTTCACACTCTCCTCCACTGCGTGTAATCGCTTGTGTCTGCACAGAGTGCCGCTGTGGATGGCGTGCTCTCTGCATTCAGGTCTATATGTGGGGAGGACGGCGTCTCACTGGGCGAAGCTGTCAGAGAGCAGCACGGCAAAGACGAGTCTGTACACAGGTCGGCCTCTCTCACAGACACACGCTCATAATATTCAGTACTATGCAAACATTTTAAAAACGCTACCGAGTAGCATCAGGGCATCCATCCATACTGTGCCTGTGAATCCGTAAAGACAGCTAGGGAATCTCAAATGGGCGCGAGAGGAGAGGAAAGAAGCCCGTGTTCAGCACACACACACACACACACACACACACACACACACACACTCATATAGATAGATTTAATTTTAGTGGAGGACTGTGGAGGACCGCCACTGAGAGTGTTGCATCGCTGCTCTGCAGATGTCGCCCCCCAGATGTGGTGGTGTTTCCTCGCTGCGTGGAGGAGGTCAGCGCCCTGGCTAAGCTCTGCCACAACCACCACCTTCCCATCATCCCCTTCGGCACCGGAACTGGCCTGGAGGGAGGGGTCGGCGCGGTGAAGGTGAGAGAGAGGAAGCCCCTGTACGTGTGTGTGTGTATGTGTGTGTAAGTACGTCTGTGACTGGGTGTGTGTGTGTGTGTGCGTGCATTGATACTTTGGAAATACGAGCAGTAATAAAACTGATATATTGCACAGTATTATGTGCACTTGGGGTTTTGGCTTTAAAGTGAGACGAGCTAGAATCAGTCAGAGGCCTGACCCAGGCCACTTGCTGAGAAAGCGAATAGAGTGGAGGAACGGTAGAACGCTCAACCTGTAAAACGTTTCATTCGTATCGTCAACTCAAAACGTATCGTTTTGAGTTGACATAGTGAACTTGTCAGCAGACAGTTGCTTATATATGCGCCCAGCAGCTACAGGGCGACATTCGCATTCATTTGGAGTCGTGTTTCTGGCCACCTGGCAAATGTAAGTGCAACATTCGCTCTCTTCCGTTTATGGTCTCTACCAACTCCTGAGGGAAATACATGGCTCCTTAGCTGCTAAATGTTCACCAGCTAGTCGCTAACTGTGTCCGTCTGCTGTTTACTGCAGAGCGGGTAGAGCACAGTGGGCTTTTAGTGCCTTTTCACTGAAAACAACACTGTGAGAGCAGTGAGAGCGAACCAGAAGAGTAAAGCTGCAGGTCGGACAGCTGAACAACGAGCTGAAACTCTTATTTCTTTTAGGTTCATTACTACGGGCAACACTTTTCACATTGTCATTCGATACATTGTTATCACATGAATGTCGATTACAGCCGGTTCAATTCAATGGGAAATTACAGGAATTTCAGTATGCATCACAATTGCAAAATAACTGCAGTAGAACGTGGAAATTTAAATGGTAAAATGTTCTCACTTGGATGGCGCTTTTCAACCTTCGCGGTTTCCGAAACGCTTTACAGCTAAGTCTCATTCACCCATTCACTCACACATTCACACACTGATGGCAACCGAGCTGCCGTGCATGGTGCTGGCCTCCATCGGGAGCAACTTAGGGTTCAGTGTCTTGCTCAAGGACACTTCGACATGACGGGGGGGGAGCCAGGGATCGAACCCCCAACCCGCTCTAACCAGCTTTACCTCCCGTGTGGCAAAATTTACCATGGGAAATTGAATATATGCCATATAAAAATCCACTATAAGCATGAAAAATACAAAATAACAAATGCTGTTTACAGTCTACACGTTTCTCTCTCCTGCCCTTAGGGTGGCGTGTGCTTCAGTCTGAGGAGCATGGACCAGGTTCTGGATCTCCACCAGGAGGACTTCGACGTGACGGTGGAGCCTGGTGTGACCCGGAAGGCCCTCAACGGCTACCTGCGAGACACGGGCCTGTGGTTCCCTGTCGGTCAGTCACACTGTTTCTTAGTTTTTTGCTGTATTTCCCTAGAAGCTCAGCGGGTAGACCTTTACAGAGATGTCAGTCGAGCCCATTTTGTGAGGAGGGGGGGGGGGGTCCACTCAGGCAAAAGACCTGCATGGGGGCGGACCATGAGCGTGCAGGGCCTTTTTAATATTGAGAAACAGCAACATTGACCTTCCATTGTTGTGAGATAGCAGCTGCTAATAGTCTTGACCATGTTGTCATTTGTTAATAGTGATTATACTATTATATAGTATGGATGTGCCACCACACATCCATACTGCTGATTGGTTTTGGCAAAACAAAATCACTGAATCTCGGAGTCTCCTTCCACTTTGAGCATCTTTTCGTCTTCTGTGGGAGTAAAAGACAGTAATCATTTTATTTGTAAAATGTTTGACCCATTTTTAGCGGACATTAAAGTAGCTTCAGTTCTTGGATGAGAAATCCTAACCCCTCCAAGTGATTTTTCAGAAAAAGTAATAATTGAGGAAACGCTAATGATGTGCTTTCATGGTCTCAGATCCCGGGGCGGATGCGTCTCTGTGTGGTATGGCCGCCACCAGTGCGTCTGGCACCAACGCGGTGCGTTATGGAACTATGAGGGAAAACGTTTTAAACCTGGAGGTGGTGCTGGCTGATGGGACCATCGTCCACACGGCTGGGAGGGGCCGGCGGCCCAGGTACTCGTCAGCCATTTGCACCCTTTTAAATATGCAGCATTGCCTAGGTCCCAGCTTAAGTGCTCTTACCTTTCTTTTCTGTCTGTGTCAATCTGTAGGAAAACATCAGCAGGCTACAACCTGACAAACCTGTTTGTGGGTTCAGAGGGCACCCTGGGGATCATCACCAAGACTACATTGCGCCTATACGGCATCCCAGAGGCCGTGGTGTCAGCCGTCTGCTCCTTCCCCTCCGTCCAGGCTGCGGTAGACAGCACAGTGCAAGTTCTGCAAGCAGGAGTGCCCATCGCTCGCATCGGTGAGGAGATAATGCCCAACTAATGTCAGATATGCAGCATTATTCCTATCAGTCTCACCGTGAAGAGAAGATGTCCTGCGTTAAGTGATAACCATCTGTGAAGATTCTGCCGTAATTGTGTTTGCGCGTGTTTTGACGTAATACGTAATAATATTAATCTAAAGTGCCATAAACCCCAACATCTTCTTTATGTCTGTCGATTATTGTCAGCTATAAACTAGCTTATTAGCGCATCACACACACCCCCAACCCACGGCCCTTGTTGTTGGGCACGTCTGGCTCCAGTCTAAACAAGGCTCAAGATGTCTGTTGCAGTTCATTTACTTTGACTGACATCTTGTGTCAAAACCTATGTGTTGAGAACCTCACACTGTAAATAAGCGATTGGCCAGTGACGAGATCCGACTTGATGGCTTTCACCTTAAGCATGTTTAAGATGGACACGTGTCAAAAATAGTTCATCTTGTTTGCTTCCTTTTGAAAGTCTGCGGGAAGTCCATCGTCTGCGATTGTTCTCGGCAAGCGTGTGACCACATGCTCGACGCACAGAGGGGTGACGCAGTGTAATAAAAACTCTCCTTTGGGATGGTTGGATGTGACGGAGCCATATTTTGACTGTGCTGAAAATTGTTCTTTTTGCCATAAAGACATTGAGAGAGGAGCCTTTGCAGCTGATTTGGACAAAGTTTTCTGTGTCTGAGATGCATAAAGAGAATTTCAACAATGACATCAAAGGTTTGAGCGTTGCACGCGCTCAGAGAGGAAAGCCATCGCCTCAGATCATGCCTTTGATAATCCGCCTCTTTCTTCACAGTATGTGGTCAAGACTAAAGATGCAACTGAATATGGATGAACTGCAGTGACATCTCCAGGCTACTCAGACTAGTCTGGCCCACACATAAAGCACAATACCGGAGGGGATCTAAATGTGTGTGAAGTGTCAGCCATGTTAATGTAATTGCTCCGGCAAGACACTGACATCATTAGGCTTAATGATAGATAAAACAGCCAGCCAGAGATGGAGGAAAGATGAGCAGGGTTTGGGAGAACTCGGTTTAAAACAAGGAAGAGGTGAAACTTTATTGATCCCTAAGGGAAAGTGGGTACCTGCAGTGGGAGGATAATAGAATACAAGACCGGGGAATGTGTCATAACATTAGATGGGGGAAAAAAAGAATATCAAATATTGGAAAATACGCATTTAATCATGAGGTAAAAGTTGATCGAAGTCTAACCGAAAGATCTCTGATATTTGCCTTTGTTCCCTGTGTGTTGTTCAGAGTTTCTGGATGATGTGATGATTGATGCGTGCAACAGGTTCAGCTCTCTGTCCTACCCTGTGACCCCGACGCTGTTCCTGGAGTTCCACGGCTCTGAGCGAAGCCTCGAGGAACAGGTCAACACAGCCGGTGTGTGAGTGCACGAAGGGTCTGAAAAACAGTGTACTATTGCCATTGGATAAAAACCTAATATATATATGAAATTAACCCTTTTCAAGTCATTATGAATGTTAATTCATTTTTACATGAAGGTGTAAGTGTGAAGTGTGTCTCCCTGTGACAGCTATGGATGCAGTTCATACTTTCAGCAACACTAATGTTGGTTTTTAGCCACGCTAGCTGCATAGGTCTAGTTATGGCCGTGCCGATCTGTTAGTCCAATACTTTATTCCAGAGTGAAATATTTAAACTGTGCTTTTTGGGCTGCAGGTGATTTTAAAGTTGAAGTACCGTGGTTGGCCACTAGGGCAAATTGGAATGGAAGGACGGCCTTTTAACAGAAGACATCTGACTTGTTATCATGCTAATAATGAGCGTGTTAACATGCAAATTATAGCATGGAAACATTGGACATTTTCACATACATTAAATGTCAGCAAGTTAAACACTGGTGCAAGAACATTAGCATGGAAGGATATAGCGCTTGTATGTTGGTTAGCAGGCTAACGGCGAACATGCTAATGTGCCAACAGCTGTGTTTGCTGCTACTGCGTAACAGTGTAAGATAAAATCCCAGTAACTACAATAGGTCACCTTTACAACTACGACGTTAAGGTGACTGCTAACGTACGCTAGCTTGTTGTCTTATTAGCCTACCAAAACCTAAAACAGATAGAGTGAAAGGTAGAATGAGTTGTGTAACATTCAGGCTGTCAACTGGTCTGTCAGCATTATTCGCAAAGGCAAATGTAGGCATGGCAGTTCGTGGCTGACCCGATGAAAATCCTACATGTATGAAAATGTTATGGTCGCAGTGTCGCAAACAAAAATGTATTTTGGTGTGTGTGTTTCTACAGAGGACATCACGCATAGTAATGGTGGTTCCGATTTTCAGTGGGCTCGAGATACAGAAACACGGAACCGGTTGTGGAAAGCTCGTCATGACGCCTGGTACGCCGCTCTGGCTCTCAGACCTGGCTGCAAGGTAAAGCAAGTCCACCGTTTACAAGCTGGTCTTAGCACCGAAATGCCCAATGAATCGTAGACCAAAAACACAGGAGCATGTTCAGGGAAAAGGAGGACAAGGAGAGTGAGATACCACATTTCACCACCAAACAGTGTAACAGGTAACAGTGTAAGAAGAGGATCCTTGGGTCAGGTAGATGTAATGTCGTTCATTACAACTATTCCAAAGGGATAAAACAATGTCCAGCTGGTCCAGTATCATATTACCATCTCTTACCACAATGTTACTCTCCTCTGTGACTGCCGTGTGGAAACGCCATTAGAGGTCAAGGTACAGGGTTACTGGATGCGGCTTAAATGTGTTGCCTTTTAATGGTGAACAACAGGGCAGTTAATTACCCCTCTGGTTGAAAGGTTTTATTTGATAGCTCAGTGCTACACTAACACCACAGCCATTCTGGGGCAGTTTTATGTCCCACTTTATTAACGTTTTAAATCCTACTGATTGCAAAAGACAACCTCTTGACAACTGGCAATACTGTGACCTTATCTTCCCCCGTGTGTGTGTGTGTGTGTGTGTGTGTGTGTGTGTGTGTTTCACAGGCCTACGCTACAGATGTGTGTGTCCCCCTGTCTCGACTGCCCCAAATCATAGTGGAGACAAAGGAGGACCTGATTGAGAACCGACTTACAGGTGAGAAAACACTGCAGAGAATGATATTAATGGCGCCGTCAATAATGCTTGATGCGACTCGGCTGTGAGCGCAGAGCAGCCAAGTGCAGAGAAATGAGGAGGACTGACAGGACACCTCATAGGGGTACATGACGATCATAGCCATAAGTCACAAGATTGATACTGATACTGTCTTAAAGGATCTGATTACAGTCATTCAAAACTCCCTACAGATTTAGTGTTAATCAAAGAGAACAGCGCAAAGATTCGTTTTCGACTGTTGCCAGTGATGTAGTACTTCTTTCACAAATCCGCAGTAAATCTAAACATGCAGCATCTAGCCTTATGGACCATTTTGGTATATGCCAGTTAATGTGGGCATGACATGCGGCTGTGGTCAGCGTTTGATTCGTTTACGGTGTCGCGTCAAGACTAGCGTACGCAACATCAGTTGTATTAAAAAGGTCTCAAAAGGCTTACATTTAACTTGCAGACAACCTGAAATGCTGGTTATAACGGATTTGACTTAAGTCTATAAAACCGTAGTGTATTCAGCCGATTCCCTACAAACACACCGAAAAGAAAGGCTGCATTTTAATCCAGCTGACTCAGTAATGTCGGTTACCCTGTAATGTCTACCAAAACGGGCCTAACATGAGCTAACGTTAGCCATTAAAAGCTGTAGCAGCAGAACTTCTTAGAGCATTCAGTTGAGAAAGAGTGTGTTTTTATTGCAGATGGGGGGGAAAAAGTCTCTCGTCTCACTTTGAAGTCACACAAAAGTGTCTCGACACACTTTACAAAGGGAAGCAGGCAGCAGGAGAGACAGCAGCTGCACTAACGCACAGCACGGAGAAAGTGAAGTGTTGATGCTATCTCCTGTACCTCCAGGTCCCATAGCAGGTCACGTGGGCGATGGGAACTTCCACTGTCTGATGGTGGTGGACCCCGATGACCCGGAGGAGCTGCGCAGGGTCCATCTGTTCACTGAGAGACTGGCCAGGTAACGCGTCTCCGAACCCCCCCCCCCCGACAGGCCTTTTTCTCCGCGGGGATACCTCGTGAACCACTGTCGGTAAACTGGGAGCCAGTTCGTGGTTAGAAATTCAAACCGTGCAGATTTTCTTCTGAATTCAATTATTTATGCCAGCCTCGATGTAGACCAGAATTTCTGATTATCATAACAACAACCGGTCTTGTCCGGGTTGTTGAAGGAACTTCAAGCTCCAGTAAACGCTCTGCCCGGGTGGACGGGCCTCGCTGCTCCCTTTTAGCAACTTTTCCTTGTTATCTGCTCCGTCATTCACTCTCCCCTAATCCTCCCCACACTTTGCCTAATCCTTTTCACCCACGCTCGCCCACCTTCAGACAGACTCACCGGCCCTTTGGCATGGCACTCTCGCCCATCTCTCTGAGCTGATATTGATTTCGGAGGACTCAACTTAAAGTATTGGGTTTTGGAAAGGCAGTCGGATGTGTGTGCTGTCCGTGAATTTTGACACAAAATTGAAAGCAATAATGGCCGATAGGTGTGAGCAATTAGGGTTCAGGAGACTGGGAAGTGATAGTAACACATTCTCTTCCTCATTACTCTTAGGTTAGAGGTGGAGACTTTATTTGGAGTGGGGGGGGGGGGGTGGGGGTTTCAGATATACATGTACCACCTGACCAAATTGTAAATGGTCATTGGTCTGCAGCTATATATTTCGTTTTTATTTCATACCAAACATTTGGCCTTCTCCACAGGGGGGGTTACCAGACAGCGCTGTAATATTAAGCTTAACAAATGTACAAAACCAAAAGAAAAACAACACTTATAAGGTTGTATTTACTTATTTAACATGCGTTTTTGTGCAAATACCTTAAAATGCTACAGGGTTCAGGCCTTTTTCTGTTTTTACCTCACTAAAATGAAGTATTGCACGGTTCCCAGTTCAAAGGACAATGCAAATCTGTATCATTAAGGTAAAACGGAGGGGTTTTCTGTTCACACTGAGGAGCTGCTGTGCGAGGCGCTGGCTCCCGCTGTCCCGGGCAATTCAACGGTTTCATTTTAATTGAACTGTGAACCGGTTAGTGTCTTACTCAAGGGCAACCAAAATACATCAGAGCAGAATATTGAGAAAAACAGTATCCAGTCAAATCCCCCCGTCCATCCGCGCCATCCCTCGTGTCCATCCCCATGAACACTGCCCGCTGTGTTCATGTGCTAGCTTAGCCGACTTTTAAGAGTAGAATTGCTCCAAAAAAACTAACTTTGGTACCTTTTAGTGCAGGCTGAATTGGTTCAAATGTGTACCTTTAAACTACCTGGAGCTGCTAGGAGATTATGGACCTGTTATAGTCTTATTTTTGAGCGTCTGAGTGGAGTGTGTGATGTGTGTGAAAGTGGTTCGACTCATATTAGAATAGATAGTTATGTTGACAGTGTAGTTAAGGTTAAGTTACAGCTAATTGTGGCAATTTTAGATATTAGTGGCTTCAGTCTTTGTTATTTTTGTTTGGTTTCATAAAAAATATTGTGATATCAGTAACATCCGAAAGTTAAAGGCCGGGGGCTGCTACACAACAGGGCTGAAGAGTGAAACGCTACATTTTGAGCAGTAAAATAATGTGGTTGTTTCGCCTCCAGGCGAGCACTGGCCATGGACGGCACATGTACGGGGGAGCACGGAGTGGGCTTAGGGAAGCGAGTGCTGCTGCGCGAGGAGATGGGTCCCACGGCTATCCAGGTCATGCAGGGTCTCAAGGACGCCCTTGACCCAAAGGACCTGATGAATCCTGGGAAGGTTCTTCGGCCTGGAGAACTATAAACAGCATTTCGGTCTGAGGGAAACTAAACACGGAGAATGTGTGATTCGGGTTGTAATAAGAGCAGCATTGCACGCCGAAGTAATTCCTGCTCAAACACGACTGATCAGTAGGGACGTAACGTGGGACATAATGTGTTGAATCTTGATAACTGATTATTTGATATCAATCAAAAATGCTATCCTTTGGTTTTATATTATGTGATTGTAAATTGAAAATCTTTGGGGTTTGGGCAGATAAAGTAGATTCATTGAAAATAAAAAAATAATCATTCGTTTTTGGCTGTGCATATATCAAACACTGCGTCAAACACATTACAGTGGTCAGAGATGTGTTAAACTGCCTATATATATAATGCACAGAACAACAGCCATGCTGTCATATAACCACATGTACAGTGGGAATGTATTTATTTTCCAGTCATAATAAACGGGCCATGTCAATAATAAGTCTGGTCTCATCTATGTGGGAGCCTGAAAAACTACACGAGAGCACAGACAGTTGAAGGTGACGCAGCAGTATATTGTGACTGTACAATATACTGCATCAGAGGGTAGCTGCACCACAGGATGACTTCCACTTTATCTCCCTTTTACAGTGAAAACACTTGGGGGGGGGGGGTGTACCGCTGGGGATGCTCAAATATAATAGTACAATAAGCTGCCAGTTTGCTCATCATGCTCCCATGGACATTGCACTGGACAGATGAAGGAACTTGCCAAGGCCTCGTTTGATCCGGTCCTGCTGTTGGCTTTGAAGAAGCAATACTCTGCTCCACCACAGGGTGTCAGCAGTGCAGGGGGACAGACTGTGGGACAAACGCCTGCAGGGTCTCGCTCATGTGAAATCAGAAGATGGACAAAATAAAAATGCCAGTTTAGCAGCTACCGCCTGCAGTGATTGAATGGAATAACTGCACATTCCAGGACGTAATAAATGACCATGTCCTGGCAGACGATGAACACCTGCCAGGGGAAATTTTCCCAACCTGGCAACCCAAAAGCTGCTCTTATTGATGGCTTATGACAGGCCTGTAAAGCATATAATAAATGAGGTTTGTGTGAACGTGCGTATCACTTTTATTAAGATGCTCATGTTTATCCTCTTCGTCATGAGACCCAAAGGTGATTTAAGAAGACTGCGTGTGACCGTCCACAAACTGTCACTAATTCTCTGCTTCTGTCTTTGTTTGCATTAGAACCATTTGAGTTGATTGTGTGCATGGGTTTGTGTGTGTGTGTGTGTGAGAGTGTGTTTGCATGCCCGAGGAGCAGAGTGGGGGACCATTTATAGGCTTGCTGTCATTACAGCAGGACAGATTAACACCTATTGCAGCAAGTGATTTACCATAGTTTACCTTATTGGGTAGCGAGGCCAAGGAGACTGTACGAGGCCGGCAGTGTGTTATTGTGAAGAAACAAAAAGCCAGACAGAGTAAAACCAGTCTAATTATACACACACACACACACACACACACACACACACAGGATTAGACCAAGTAATCCCAAACAAAACATGTGAGCCGGTAATCCCAATAATTTAGCATATGGTGGCAAAATCTGTGCATAACTTGGTAATGACAACAGCACGTTGTGGCTGAAGGCCTGGCAGTGAGGGGCAGCACAGCGGGATTATGGGTAATGGAAAGGACGATGTGGCTCTCTTTTCTGTTCCTCAATTTAACAGACCCATTCAGAAAAATCAACTCTAGGGAGGGGGACTCCCCGACCCTTCGGACATGTCAACAGTCCAAGCCTGGTGTACTCTCATGGGCCGTGTGAATAAACGGAGCTTCTGACTGAGAGATAAGGGCGTTAATATAACAATATAATAATATATATCGAAATCAGTTTCAAAGTGATACAAATCGGCCTAGATTTTGTTTTTTTTTGTGTGTGTGTGTTGGGGGGGGTGTCACATTTGGTCACAATGCTCCTCTTCTTTTTGGATAGAACTTCTAAAATGAAGTCCTGTGATCTCTCATCTCAGATTATTGGCGAGAGCTACAAAAATCCAATTTGGGCTATGAAAGTGGGCCACCTGGTATCCACTGCCACACCTTGTCATACGTCCCCCCCCCCCCCCACGATTCAAAGGGGCCACCAGGTAACGCTGCAGACAACCCCCCGAGCTCACATTGCCCGTGGTTAGTGGATTAAAACGAAGTGCCTTTGCCGTCTCCCGGCGCCGTCCCCTGTCCTGTCTGTTGTTATGATCCGAGTTTGCGCACTGAGCGCCTCCATTGTCTGGCCAGCAGCAGCAGCAGCAGCAGCAGCAGCAGAAGCGGCGGCGGCGGAGAGCAGCGGAGCGCCGATCTGAGCGCAGGGGAGCGGCTTCACTGTGACCCCGATCTCTGGGGGAAGGGAGAAAAAAAAGGAAAAAAAAGCGACCACCGGACCGGACAGACAAGCGCGGACGGCGACGTCATTTTTGTGTGTGTGTGTGGTGTATATCAAAGACAGACCGTCGTTTTTTTTTTTGTTTTTTTTTTGTGGCGGTCAGACAGACAGCAACAGTTGTCACGATGTCTGAGATCAGATGAGGCGGGAGCAGCGGAGTGAACATTGCGGCGCTGCTGTGATCCGGGCCGGGCGGGACAGGGTAGACGTGTTGCTGCAATGATACAGCCGTCTTGAGTCACCTGGGACCCCGAGGGGAGCGTGGCGTGTGCATCTGTTTGCCATTCCGGGCTTTCGGCGTCACTCGGCTCGCCAGCCATCTCCCCCACCACCACCAACACCCCCCCCCCCTCCCTCCCGGTTGTGTCGAGGTTTTGCCTGCGGGTGAGGTGAATCCAGACGTCAGGGCGGGCTCATGTTCCGCTCAGCAGGGGAACGGGCTGTTGCGTCTGCAGAGAGTCAGAGCTGACGAGCCTGCCGAGACACACGGACAGACAGGCAGGCAGGCCGAGAGACAGACAGGAGCGAGGGGAGGGGGGCGACAGCCTGTTCCGGCTCTCTCGACCCTTTGCGGATCGAGCCGAGCCCCCTCCTGTTTCCACCCAGAACCCCCACCCATTTGCCTCCCGCTTTGGATGGGGGGAAAGCAGAGCACGGCGGGGCGGCCCCGGGGTGCTTTTCCCGGTGTCTCTACGGATGACAGCGCGGTGCCACCCTCGGCCCACTTCGGCCACTACCGGCCGAGCGGCACCATGGGCCTGCGGAGCCGCTCGGTGAGCTCCGTGGCCGGGATGGGCATCGAGCACAGTCCCGCCGTGCCCTTCGGCTTCTACACCCCCAGAGGGACGGACTCGGATCGAGCCGGAGGGGGGTCAGGGGGCACTACCGCCGCCCCCCACGGTACCGGCTACCAGGACACTGGGGGCGGAGGGCACCACACGGACGGGGTGCTCTATCTGGGGTCCCGGGGGTCGCTGGCTGACACCTTGCCCCTGCACATCGCACCCCGCTGGTTCAGCGCGCACAGCGGTAAGGGCGGTCTACTCTGCGCACACACACACACACACACACACACACACAGAGACACCCATCAGGCAGAATTTGGGTGACGCTGAAGGATTAATCACCAGAGAAAACCCACATAGAAATGCGTCCCCCCCCCCCCCGGACAGCAGCTCCCGCAGACAGACGCCTACAATCACGCACACCTTGTTTACCTGCAGGCAGGGACGACACCAATGCGGTGCCATTAAATTTCGCTGCTGTGGAGGGAAGTTCAGGCCAGCCCGAGTGAAGGGACAGACGGCCAAAAATACAGAAAAAGGGCAGCTTTAGGCTTAAAAAACAAAGACAACAAAAAAGAATCTAACTTGTGTGTAGAACAATATGTTTCCCTCAGGTTCTTACCCTGTGCTGCCAGAGGTGGGTGAACTGCACAGTGCCGGCAGGAAGCAGTTGGGGCACTGGTCAGAGATCAGCTTTAAACCCTACTTGAAATAGTTTGAAATGGAAGAGATTTTATGAAACAGCATCAGTTTAAAAAAAAAGAAAAAGAAAAAAAAAAGGAATAGACATGAAAGTGCTGTCAGTAGGTCATTTTTTATCAATTGAGGGAAATATGGTTGGATTGTGTGTGTGTGTGTGTGTGTGTGTGTGTGTGAGGGAAATTGGGTCTGGGGAACATAACATTGCAGGGTGCACTCCGTCCTGACCGTCACCGCTGCACCGTCTGCATAGGTCATTCCTTGTTGTGTGAAATGACACTAATAAGCCTGTTGCCAAATCTGGCTGAGTCAATTAGCCCAGCGATTAGAGGGGAGGAAGGGGAGGGAGGGAGGAGAGGCGGGTGGGGGGGGGGGGGGGGGTACGTAACACGCGTGTATGTAGGTATATACACACACACACACACAAACCTGAACCACATGGCTGCAGCTGGTTCACTTCCACCTGCACATACAGAATCACACACAAAACACACAGCAAATAAAGTCCTCACACACACACACTTCCTTCTCTCTCACACACACACACACACACACACACACACAGCAGGCTCAGCCAGGTCCCCAGGCTCTCATTACCAAAGCCCTGACCGGCTCACAGCAGGAGAATAGCAAGTTGGACGTCAACAGTCTCGGCTGTTTTTCCCTGCCTACATTGCCTAGCGACTCTGATATCATATCAGTGGGAGGAGATAGCAGAGTTGGATTGGGGGGGGGGGCGGGGGGGGGCAGGACTGACAATACTCCTCATGTGTCTGTGAGAAAAAGTCACAGCTTCAGTCTGTTATTTCTCAGTGTTGGAATATGGTGGAGGCAGATAAGCGGCCTAAAAGTATCTGATGAAGGTCGCTCTGACCAAAATGTCAAACGTCTTTAATGCTGCAATAAAAGATTGGGTGGTCTTGCCGGGAGTTTTGCCCCCCTTCCGTCCGTCTAGACCTCTGCTCCGACTGCTTAGCATGACCTTTCATTTCCCTTGTAACTCCAGCAGAAATATGCTCCTCTCACGCTGGCGTTTCTTGGCCGCCGTATGCCGGTTTCAGCAGCGACAACAGCGCCGTGTCAACAAATCCAGGGTCCTCGTGTATTTCTGCAAGACCTCTGCGTTAGCACAGCGGGGCGCCGCTGCAAAGAAAATGCATGTAGTCTTGTCAAAAAAAAACAACAACAACAACAAAAAAAAACTGGTTCAACTTGAGCTGCAGCACAGAGCATCCGGCAATGCGTTGTAAGTTGAAGTATGCGTATTAGGTAGAACAGCTAGCAGCGTGTAGCTTGTAGCATTGTGCTAATTGCGCTGTTTACCTCGCAAACACAGGAAAGAAAGTGAAAGTGATTCCCGCTCTTCCCAGAATTGTACAATCCTTCCTCAAAGGAGAGCAGACAGCAGGAGGAGAAGTATAACGGTACGTGTGCGCATCCTGAACTGTTCGGTACGAAGCGGTCTTTTGTTCGGTAACCCTGTGAACCAAACTACTGTCGAATTAGCTTAAAGCCTCTAATTGGGTTTATATCTTAGGATGTGGATAACATAAGCTTTAAAGTATGATTTCCACCTGCAAAGCTTTGGTAGTGCGTCAGTTGTTGTCCATTAGCTAAACCATGCTAGTCACGTTAGCCCCTGGACTTGGCTGCTATGGCTAACGAAAATGAGAAGCTGGAGCTAGAGGAGCCGTCCGTCTCATCTTGTCTCCTTTTTCGAGCGTTATTGTTTGCCACACTGGACAAAGACCGTAAACGTTGTCTAAGCATTGTTCACCTGAAGCCGGGAATGCCTCTGGAAGCACACGCTAAACTATGCGCGACGGCAACTTTCACGGGCCGCGGTTTACGGTTCAAAGTGACATGAATATGAAAATGTAATATACGTATGGATAATAATTACATTGTTTTTAATGACATCGTATCAAGGGTCATTTTCAAAAAGGACGCCCTGTGGTAAATATGATTCAGGTGCAATGCGCAGCAGACAATACAACTGAAACCTTAGAAATTTGATGTCTTCGGGGGGTTAGTGTTCGGGGGTTGCAGTAAAAGACCCACACCCTGAAGATCAAGTCCAGCCTGGTTTGATCCATTCCTAAGGCATGATCACACCGAATTAGAGTAGTTATTTCAAACCCTGGGGCTTTTCAGCAACTAGACGCACCCAGGCCTGGTTGAGAGGGAGGTCCCCCCCGCCCCCCCAGATATAGGAAGGACAGTCTAATATGAATTTAACACGAGAAACATGCTCAGTTTGGGATTGTTCAACATAGGAAAATCCCCCGGTTTTACAAACTCAATGAAAAGGCATCAATTATTTATCGAGAATATGCTTCCACAAACAGCGGGATAATCTTTTATTAAATATGAAAACCAAAACAGGCACGATACCCACACTCTCAACAGATGCAGTGACCCACATATCTGATGCTTCATGCGTGCTTATGCTGGAGGAAATCCCTTTTTCAAGGACCATGAACCATGTGGCTTTCCTTTTCGAAACATGGTTTACTCGAAATGTTCAAATGAAGCTGAACTAATGTCAAGCACGAATTGCAACAATTCACCCAAACTTCGACTTGCTTCCAGTCAATACCTGAATTGATTACTCTTCGCAGCATGTCCTTTACCACTGTGCCTTAAAGTCCCGCGCGGGGTTTAGCCCAGTTAATGGGAATCACATTAGTGTTAACCGTTGTCCCAAGCATGCGACAGGTTTGCAGATTTTTATAATGCATCGTCTGATATTTCGCACAGCCATTGCCGAATGCTCCAGAAGTTAACCCGCGCCGATTTTAAAGTCCCTTGAGGTCGTTCATCATCAGTGAACGTCACGCTCGGCTTGGTTTTTGCCGCCAATGTGTGGTCGTGACAGTTCAGACGGCGTTGAAAGGTTTGATGGCGCGTTGAGGGTCGCATGAAGCCGCTCTTAAATTAGACTAGCTTAAATACGTTTTTGTATTGCTTGTCTCACCGCCCCATATTTATTAGTGTTCGTTTGCCTCTGGATCAGGCTGGGTCCTAGAATGCAGTTGGAGAAGATACGAGATACAAATTGCGGTTGTGGCCAAAAGTTCCGGGGGGAAAAAAAACTGAGCTGTCATCCAAAAGTACTAGTTGCTCTTCTCCTCCGAAGCATCTGTTGTGGCAGACTGGAAATACAGCCCAAATAAACCCATGTAATATGCTACTTTACTTATGAATGTGGCTCCCGGTTTGGGTTGTAGACATAAAACTACTCGGAACAGAGTGATACAGTAATTTCCGTCCTGATTCTTGGTGCATTTCATCCGTCATTGTCGGAGCACCGAGCCAGACTTCCCTCAGGGATTTGGCAACGGTTCAGCCTGGGTTTTCAAAGTTAGTCCCAAGCATGGATGTTGCAGAAAAAAAAGGTAGCAATGGTAGTTGCCTGTCAGGAAACATTCATTTGATGACCTATTAATGAAAGGACGCGAGGCTGCAGATGCAGTAATAGTTTGAATTTGCTCTGGTTGACACAGCAGTGCTTAAAATCATACACGATAGCTAGCTAGTACAAAATGTAGCTCATCAGAAGAACAAAGGCTGATTGATAAAAGCGCCAGTCTTTCTCAGTCTTTCCCAAACAGAAGAAGTTGATGTTTCCACACAAGAATTCCACACGACACTTTTATTTCACTGGTTTTTGGGAGATAAATGCTGCATTCAGGGAACCTCTGAGGCTTAGACATTTACACAGTATAATGTTTTATCCCAGAAAGACATATTTAATCCAGTACTCCTGGCCTCGCCTCGCTGACTTCCTGCCGGCTAACATAGGACCGAGGCTGCATTATCAGCTAGGGAAAGTGGTCATCCTACCCCACAATCCCAGAGCTCCAGGGGCCCCAAAAGCTCCCCCGCTTAATTGAACGTTTGTTTGGTAACATGCGCCGCTAAAGCATAATAACAACAACGGACATGCTAAGGCGCTTTAAGGTGGTTCCTGCTTCATGGCCCTGTCATAACGAGGGTCCCTGTGTCAAAATCTAGTTTTAAGACTCAAAATATTTCCATTCTGTGCTTAAATGTTGCCACTTCCTTTTTTACTACCACACAGCAAATCAGGTGGTATTCTAGCTTAGAAACTTGGTTTGTAGTTTGAGAGGAAGCCCGGACTAGTTTGCATTCTGTAGCAACATGTTATCGTATGTAGCGTTTGTGAGACAAAGAGTAAAAGTCACATTCAGACCTTGACCTTTACATTCCCATATTCATAAAGTGGTTGCGGTCGGTGTAGGGAGGGGCCGTTGTTGACATAGTTACCCACCACAGCACAGCACCGATCTCAGAGGGATTCTCAGAAGATCGTTGCTGTACTGAAAACACTTCAGTCAAAAATGGCTGTTAATCAGGCAGGCCACAGGTGCCTCTCCCCCTGTTTGCCCTTGGGAGGTTGGTGTGTGTGTGTGTGTCTGTGTTTATGAACAAGAGACAAAGGGGGGGGGGGGGGTTAGAAGACTCAAAATCGTCGTCACAAGGGAGAACAGATTGTCTCTTTAAAATTCAAGACAAAGGCCGGTGGTGATGCCGAAGAGTCTGTGTGTGTGTTGATGAACGTCCATTCAGATGTTAAGAGATGCATTCACTAGGCTAATAATCACGACACAGACCAGTAAGAGCCTCGCAATTGCATTTGTAATTGCATCTGCCTTATGTAGTCTCGCCTTGAGATTGCATCCTCTCATGCACACATACTAGCCAGACACACACGCACACACACACACACACACGCACACAGAGTGGCAGCAGTCGCCTCCTCCTCCCATCCATCTTTGGTCCGGTGCAGGTAGAGGTCAAACAAGCCACGCCGGGTTGCATTAAATGGCCGCTGCTTGCTTCAGGAACATGAATGGGTTGGAGGATTTGGCATTCATTCATGTTTTTACAACCGCTTCATTTTGGGTCCCGTTTCCATTTCACTATACCTCTGCTGACAGAACATATGGCTGCTCACATCTGTGCGAATCAGACCTCACAGGGAGGAATTGTAGTCTAATTCGGCGTCGTGTCTGTGATTGATGGTGGGCATTCAGTAATGAGCACCATAGTTGGGATTCATGAACCGATTCAAAAACGCTTTGTTTTTTTTTCTTCTGTTTTCTGTAATTAAGAAAAGCGTTCTCGCAACGTAATCTTAATTTTAATAGGTTTGTTAATTTTCTTTGGCAATATGCAAACAGTTGGAAAAGCTGGGATGTGTTCATTTATATGAGAGGAGAATTGGAAATCAATGGGTTAGGGTGTGATGCAAACAAACTGAGGCAGAAAAGTGGCTGGTGGTTTTGAGCTGATTCTTAGTGCTACATGCCACTGCTAATCTACTGGCAGGTACTGGTAACACTGGTAGCTTACGCCATAACATTCTGAAATAACACGACTCAATAAGCAGCTGTCATTATTAAAAAATATTGATGAGTGCAGCTTTAAGTTTGGCGAGCTGTTTCCGGCCGCTGAACTTTTCAGACGACGTACATTTGTCGGGTATGTCTCACCAGGCTGGAGTGCCGATAAATAATATGTAAAATAGATTTAAAAAAAACAGACAGTTGTGACAGAATGAATAGAGAGAGACACGCAGGGTGGGTATGAATCATTAATGGAAACAGACAGAGAGGAATAAATCTGCTCACTATGGTGGGGTATCACTGGAGGACGAGGCAGGGAGACAGACAGCAGGGATGTGGTCAAGCCAACTAAACTCAATTCAGTCACCTTTTCACACTGATACAAAGCTTTATAACCTAAGCCGGGAGTACATGATAAACAATTGAAGTAGTAAGCTAAAAGTAATGGATAAATGGTTGAAATAGCTAAATGTAGTTGGTAAACAATTGAAGTAGTGAGGTAAAAGTAAGGAAAAAATGGTTGAAATTGTTAGCTAAACGTAGTGGATAAACAATTGAAGTAGTGAGGTAAAAGTAAGGAAAAAATGGTTGAAATTGTTAGCTAAACGTAGTGGATAAACAATTGAAGTAGTTAGCTAAAAGAAATGGAAAAAATGGTTGAAATAGTTAGCTAAACGTAGTGGATAAACAATTGAAGTAGTGAGGTAAAAGTAAGGAAAAAATGGTTGAAATTGTTAGCTAAACGTAGTGGATAAACAATTGAAGTAGTTAGCTAAAAGTAATGAATAAATGGTTGAAATAGTTAGCTAAACATAGTGGATAAATGGTTGAAATAGCTAAACATAGTGGATAAACAATTGAAGTAGTTAGCTAAAAGAAATGAAAAAATGATTGAAATAGTTAGCTAAACGTAGTGGATAAACAATTGAAGTAGTTAGCTAAAAGTAATGAATAAATGGTTGAAATAGTTAGCTAAACGTAGTGGATAAATGGTTGAAATAGCTAAACATAGTGGATAAACAATTGAAGTAGTTAGCTAAAAGAAATGAAAAAATGATTGAAATAGCTAAACATAATGGATAAACAGTCAAAATAGTTAGCTATAGCTAATAGTTACGTAGCTAAAATTGATAAGTGGGTGAAACGTCCAGCCAAGTGGAAGTAGTAGGAATACAAACTTGACAAAACTGACCTAAACATTGAAAATTCAATTGCATAGAAAAGATATTGCAACAGATGCACTTAATGCACTAAAATTAACAGAACATTAAAAATGGAATTGTATTAAAAGATTTTGAACATGATTGGTGGTGTAGATGAAGGGGTACTGGAGCTCATCTGAAGTGTTTCTGCAAGTTTGGAAGTATTTCATTTTGTTTCATTTACCAGTCAGTCAGTCAAAGGATATTAGCTGAGAGACAGAGTGATAGAGACACAGAGGGGTTAGATCCTACCCCAACCCAAACACAAATAACTGACTTTACTGTCCAACCTAGTGCTTTAGCAAGCCTTTGATCACTACATCCATCAGCCACGCCTCAGACCAACGGGCCTCCCCTCCACTCCCCTGCATCTTTATTGACACGTGCTGTCAATACAGCATCAGTGCTTACCCAGTACAGCTTCTGCACTCTTTTTCGACCGAGTTGAATCCCTGCCCACCTTGGCAGCCAATTCCCCAGTGGTACCTTGCAAGTGGAAAACCATTTTTAACGCTTAACTGCATTGCCTGTTTGACCAGAATAGAGCGGAAAAAGAAAAGAACTCGATGCAGTTCAGTCGAGGCCTTTTGCAGATAGCTCACAATTCTCCCAGCAGCACAGCTGGTGCCATCACCCAGGTCATTTGCATTTGCAACACGGTTGAACATTAGTGATGGGTCAATAAACAAATCAATTGTTCATTTGAGCAATACTTTTAAGCGGGCGAGTTGAATCAGTTCATCGCTGGAACCGAATCAGATTTTCAGTTAAGCCTCTGTGCTAAGACTGCAACTTAACACATTTGAACTTGAACACACTCCGCTGCTTTTTCCGCTACAAACAGGGTGAACCAAAACAGGAAAGTCGAGGGCTGTAAAACCAAAACAATAGGCCAAAAGACGCCAAAACGCTGAGTGGAACTGCAGAGTTGGGCGATAACTCTCCGTGGGCGCGTCAGTCATTTGATCCTTTGTCAACATAGAAATATTGGTTAGTGCAGCTTTAATAAAAAAGACTGCCTCTATAATTGTGCCTTTTTGGGTATGGTGATGCTCCAAGGTTGTGTGTGGTGGCGTTGCGTTGTGGTTTGGCAACTAGGATTCCCGTAGATTTCGTGGTCTTTGTGGATCATATTGTGTCTCTCAAATCACATCCAATCACAGGATGCTCTATGTACTGCATCCCACATTTTTTAAACATGTCAGTCACACCCTACATTTGCACAGGCCTAATACTAGTCATGGCTGTGTTCCATTTAGGTGTCCCAGAGTTAGCGCCTTGGCGTTGTCCATGCTGTGGAGCCGTTGCGTATGTTATTAGAGACACCTGAGCTCTTCCTGCTGTGACAAGTCAAAATGTCTGATTACGAACTTACATTTGCGACATTGAACAGTAGTTATTTAGTTATTTAGTTAGAAGAGTGTGCACAGTAAACAATGTTCACTGAGAACGACCAAAGTATAGCCACCACTGTTCTCTGGCTTTTTTTATTTGAAACGTAGAGAGGCAAAAGTCCCCAAATCCTTGGAGGGAAAAAAAAAAACACAATTTCACACTTCTACAAGCACACATGCATACAGAAAAGGTAATGCGCTCTGTATACACACATGCACACACACACACACACACACTGCGAGGCTTAAACCAGGTTCGGAGGTGAGCCGATGACTCTTCTCGCAACGCTGCGTGTAATCTGGTGGCTGAGAGCTCACTCACCCATCTGAGGTGCAAAGCAGCTGCTCGGCAGCCCCATCGCGCCCTCTGTTCCTCACTGAGCGGATGTCTGCATGCTGCTGTTCTCTCAGATTACAGACATACAAGCAAACCTTCCACTTCTACGCGCAGGTGCTTTTTATAGCGGTGCGTGTTCGCGTGTTCCCCAACGCGGTTCCTCCTCCTGGGGGTGGCCATGGGGTGAGCAGGAGTAAAGAAAGCAGTTCGAGTCTGGTAAAGAGAATGGCTGGAGGTCCGAGGCCTGAAATAAGCCGTCCCTGCTGCTGCTGCTGCTGCTGCTGCCCGGCCTGTGCTTGCATCATCAGGCTCAGGATTTGGAGGGATGAAAAGAGCCTCCCTACCAGATGCAGATTATCGACAAGCGTACGGCGGCGTACTCTGACATGCACACGGCGCGCGCGACGGCACACACAAACAAATAAAAAACACAGCTGATGCATGGCGGATGCACCCGGGACACTCAGGACACACACGGGCACAATTAGAGCGAATCCCTTCCATACAGTCGGGTGTTGTTGTGGCTGGATTTCACGGCCGAGGGTTTCAGGAACACGGGGATTGGGGGAACATCTGTGCCGCTGAACTGGTTGCGGGATTCGAGAATATAGGTCAGCACTGCAATTTATTTCTGTTTCCTCTGCCTCTCTCTCTCTCTCACACACACACACACACACACACTCTCTCCCCATCTTTCCTTGTCTCTTTCCTCCACTGTTAACTCAGCGCAGTGCATACGCAGAGGAGGCATATAAGGACACACATAGAAATCCTGCGTACATACAAGGGCAGAATGAGATGACGGAGCATGAAGGAGGGACTGAAGGAGGCGAGGTTTTGGAGATGGATCTTCGTTGCTGTGACAACCGCATAGCTGCCTATCACTGCTGTTTTCCTAGACACGCACGAGCAAACACACACCCCCATCACCTTTGCAAATGTCGCCCCGACCCAGCTCTTCCCTCCCTGGCTGACTTTGGCCCGCATGCACACACACACAACACGCACATGTGCAGGAAAACGAAGCGGCGCATGAGGTCAGGAAAGAAAAAGAGACAGGGGGTGAGCGAAGGAGCAGAGATAAGACAGCCCGGAAGAAGTAGAAAGTCACGTGACAGGGGTGGAGGTGTCGAGGGCTGCACCAGTCGCGTTGCTGCACGGCAGCGCCATATGCACTGCAACTGCAACGGGCTGACCAATTGCGAGCAGCGAGGGCCCCGGCGGTCGCCGTGGCAGTCGGTGTGTGCACGGCGACCGTTGCTACGGACAGCGCCTAAATGTCGTCACGGCTGAGCAAAGAGACCTTCTAAAGATAAACCTCTGACTTGGGCAGCGGGTGGTGCAGCGTTCAAGCAGGCTGTGTGCAGGCCAGACGACTGACTACATCTATATGTATTTCTTACAGGAAAGGAGCCTCATGCAATGCCACATACCGCATCAGCAGTTCAATTCAGTGAAATGGAAGTTAATTTTTTCTGATGAAGACTTTTCCTAGTTTTGTCTATTTCTACTTCAGTCAGTGGTTTCCTGCGTTTCCCAGAATGCCACACAACAGGGAAGGAGCACAAAAAAAAATAAAATATGTGGCTGAAATCTGTGGTGAAATGAGTTGATTGACAAGTAATTCAACAGTTTTGATAATACGTGTATCATCACGTGACAGACAAACACATGGCATCTGCTGTGTGACATACTGTGGCACTTTTGTTCTTTTCCTCTGCCGTGTTTCATAAAGGTTTATGACGCTGCATGGGCTTTCACTTGTAACTCTGGTTCCCTGAGACTTCAAACCCCGGAATCTTTTCTTCCTTTCGGAGTTGAAGGATAACGCAGCTATAAATGTTTTCATGTTTTTCGAACACTGAGTAGATCAAGTAGAACTTAATCTCCCACTGTGTGCTAGCTGTAAGAATCCGTTAGCTCAAATTAGCATTGAGACTGGGAACAGGAGGGTGGGGGGTGGCAGCAGCTAGCCTGGCTCTGTCCAAAGCTAACGAAACAACCTACCACCGCTTCGAAAGACCACTAATGCAATGCCATGTCTCGGTTTTTGTACGGATGTGTTAATTAGTGAACCTCAGAGGTGCTGTTTCCCCCTGCTTTCAGCCTTTGTGCTAAGCTAAGCTAATTGGCTGCTGGCTCCAGCACATCATCTTGTACCTACTACCTACTGACTGTTGAGGGAACAACATGGCGTGTGTGTGTGTGTGTGTGTGTGTGTGTGTGAAGCTGCACTGTGATTGTTGCTTCAGACTGAGTTATATTCACCGTGTTGTTTACCGATCCCCGTCAGGCCCCCTGCGTTCCCTGGCGAGAGGGGCTCTGAGGGGTTGATTGAACATTCAGGGACTCTCTTCGGAGCAAACATTCTTAATTTAACCCCCGGTGACGCCGGATCGCACAGGCCGCGCTGTCTTCAAGCTGTGGCCCCTGTCCTTTCTTTTTTCTCGGCATAATTACACATTTCTCTCTCCGTCCCCCTCCCCACTCCCACTCCGACACTGCCCTCCCTCCGCCCCACCTCCACCTAAGGTCACATCGCCTCTCTGCGAGACAAATAAAACAACAGGCCTGTTTCTCATTTCTCTGTTTCTGTAAGCTCAGTCCTCTCTCCACACCCCCAGCATCCATCCTCCCCTTCCGTCTCTCCATCTCTCTCGCTCTGTCTATTTTTCTCTTTCTCTTGTTCAGCCCTGTTCCCATGGAAACTGCTGGTCTTTCCGGTAAGGTAAGGAGAGTTTGTTGGAGAGAGTTGCCTCCGTTGTAAGTTGTGATGTAATCAAGCCAACCGTTTCCAGGGCTGCCGTTTATGGTCATGGCAGTGGTAGGCTGCTGACGATCAGGCTTCCTCCTGTCTGACCGTGGCACAGAGTGTGTCTTTGAGTGTGTGTGTGTGTGTGTTTATCAAAGAGAAAGGTGTGCTACAGATTAGGGTGGGACGACTGGACGAATACATCGGCTATCAGGGATTGGCTGTGTCCATTCCGGTGATTTCAGGGGCGATACACAACACAAGCGCCTGCGCGAATACATCAGCAATTGCTGGTTGTTGGGCTGACGGTGGCCGGCGGAAACAAAACAGAGGTGGCAAAAGGAACCTGGTTCCAGTAAAAGGTGGGGCAAGGATGTCATACATAAATATAGTATAGAATATATAGTATAGGAACAGCATCAGAAAGACAAAACAAAATGTAAACACTGGCCTTGAGGTCTAGGAAAAAAAATGTATTGCACTCAGATCACCAAAGCAAGTGGGATTCATCCTCTGGGAACCGTGAACGTCTGTACAGAATCTCATAGCAATCCATTCCATGGTTGCCTGGACCAAAGGTGGTGGACCGACACCCATAGTGCAGCTAAAGACGACCGACCAATCAGAGCTTTGTAGATGATTTGTAGATCCTCATAACTCATAACCGTCCAGTCTGATTGTCAGGCCATTACGGCCCTAGGGGACACAGTTCTCCTTTTGCAGTAATTTTATGACAATGATAGCGGACATTTCGAATGCGCCCACTTCAGCATCGTCCCTCTTTCGCTTCGCCATGATTACAGTTCGGGAGAGCGCGCTCTGTGCTCAACGCTTGGAACATGCCGCGGAAGGCGAAACCATTCCAACGCGTTGGCCTTTTCTTGTCGGGCTGTGTTCCAGACGTGGCGACCGCCCTACGTCCGGTCGGGTCGGGCTGCTATCGGGCTGACACTGGGTAGCCGGTTGTTGCACACAGAGGTTGAAAAGTCGAGCCTAAACCTAAAGCCGAGGCGGCAGAGCACTTGATGCTGCAGCAGTCTGGGTGAGAGGGAAATAGAAGTGAGATTAGCTTCCATCCAGACGGGTGAACGATGAAAACTGCTCAATTTTAGATGAGGTTTGTAACTGAGCAAAACACGACTACAAATCTCTTAACCCCGAGCATCAAAGGTAGTGTTCAGAGATGGCAGGCTGCTGTATATTCAGCTGATAGATTGCCATGTATAGTTTTTTTTTTATGCGTTTTTAGCAATATTTTGGTACAAAAGTGGCCAAATGATACAATTTTTTTAAAATTTTATTTCCCTTCCATTCAAATCCTGCTCTATCCAAACTCTGGAAGAATATACTATGTGTATAACTATTTAAAAACGGACGGGACCTAAGATCGAACCTTGAAGAGAACACACGAAAGATTCAATGTACACACACGAGTGCAGGTGATCGCTTCAGATATGCGAAAGGTTACGCTGAGAAGAACTGAAAATGACTTTCACCTGGATAACGGCCGTGACGCTTTCGGTGTCTTAACATCGGCAGCATTCGCTCGAAGATGTAGAAGAAGAAGAAGTATGTGTAGCGCTTTGCCACCTTTACGTCTCGCCCTGGCCTCTCTCACCCTCGCTCGCCGTTCCCATTCATGCATTTGTTTTCTCTCTCATTTTTCGCGAAATATGCGTCATTGCTGAACATCAAGACCCTTGGTTCTCTCCCCTCCCGCCCCTTCCCCTCGTGCTGCTCTGGTTGGCTCTGCAGCGTGACAAGCGGCGTGACTGGGGTTGCTCTCAGACTTCCCATCTGTAGTATTAATGGTGTCTTCTCTCTCTCTCTCCCCTCCTCTCTGATCTGTCTGCCTGACACCGCCTGCCTGGAGTGCCTCTGTGTGTTAAATCTCCGCCTTCAGTCTGCTATGCCACAGAGCTAACCCCCCCCCCCCCCCAGAGTGGCTTTGTTGTGCTTCTGCAGTAGAATCTCTGCCTTCAGCCTGTCTGAGCTAAATCTCAGCATGGCTCCCTCTCTGTGTGTGTGTGTGTGTGTGTGTGTGTGTGTGTGCGTGCATCTGCAGCTGAATCGGTTTCCAACTTCTCTGGCACCTCCAGTGTCCTCAGTTCTGACTTTGCCGGAATTAGAGTAAAAACTGACAAAGGCTTCTCGCGCTCGCGGCTCTGGCGGCGCCCTCAGCTTGCCTTGACTCGGCTCCGTGCGCTCGCCTGTCTCTCGTTCTCGCTCTCGTTCTCGTTCTCGCGCTCAAAGCCTTTATGAAGAGGCGTTATCGTCTTTCTGCGCTTTCAACTTCGCTTCGTGCCGATCATTTGCAGGGGACAGGGCGCCAATGACCAAAAACCACCAAGACTCTAGATCTAAACGTGCTTGTCCGTGGATGGTGACCTTCGACCGATCTTGCCGTGTCACTGTTTGTGCTTACGTCTGCCCCCGTCTGCCGGCCGGCCTGTAACATCTGCGACTGTAGTGATGGAGAGAGTGGCACCTGGGGAGCTCTGTGGGTCCTTGAGGGCCCTCAGGAGGGCAAGCCAAAACGTCCCAGAGTGGTTCAAATATTCTACACGGAGTGACAGTGGCGACAAGACTCTGTCCCTTTTGAAGAATAGCCGAGCACCACCTGAGAGCTTGTTTCCTCTGACCTCCAATGGCTTCATTTTCTCACCTCGTTGCAGTGGTGCGCACGCGTACTCCAGGACACCACCGTGACACCACCGCGAGGTTACGCAGGGTTACAGAGGTGAGACAAGCTTGAAATTTGAACCGGAGAGGGCAGCGATACACTGCTTTTCTGCATTCTGCACAGGAGCTGCTGTGAGAACGGCCTGGACCTGGACCTGGACCTGGACCTGGACGAACTCCCCGAGGGAAGGAATTCAGACCCCGAGTCGAGAAATTGTGTCGGAGCTAGACCACACCTGCTGTTTTCCCTCTCCTCCTGCATTTTATCTGCCCCCCCCCGCCCCCCCCCTGTTTTCCAATCCGCCCCCTTTTTTTGTCCTCCTTCTCTCGCCGCTCATCATCTCTCCACCTCTCCACCTCTCACTCCTCTCCTCCGCCGCTCCCTGCCCGCTCAATCCCATGATTCAGCCTCGCTCCCTCGATTTAGTCTCGCCGCCCCCCCCCCCCCATTGCTCCCTCGTGCACTCTCTGTTTCACCAATTCCCCCTTCAACTCTCTGTCTCGCCTTCCTCCTTTCTCTCCTTTACTGTCCCCTCTGTTTATCTCCCTCTGTCCTCTCCTCCTCCTCCTCCTCCTCCTCCTCCTCACTTCTGCACCATAAAGTAGACGGCTGGATGATTCATCTCTCCCTCTGCCCCCGGACTGTTGTGATCCTTATTTTACTGCACAGCTAAAGCGGACTCCCCCCTTCCTCCTCCGACGTCTGTCTGTCCTCTGCAGCTATTGACACTTACCAACCAAAGCGCCGACTGTTAATACAGATAACGCACCCGAACTGGAAACAATAACCGAGCCCTCATCTGCTCGGTAATTATTGTTCTGCAGATATTTTATGTGGGGTTTGACTACAGTCAGGGTTTTACGGCGCTATTGATTTGATCTGGGAGAGTTGTTTGTGCAGACATTACGCTCCCAGGCACTGGTTTGATTTAGCCCGGCTCCTCTCGGTGAATGTGGCCATCGTCCTCCTCTGGACATTATTCATCATTATGAGACAGGCTGATCCATGTTTTAATCATGTTGCCTGCCGCAGCATTGCCAAGCCCCGCTGTCGCACGTCATTCGTTGCTCAGGGGCGTCTTTACCGAAGACCGGTCGAGGTGTCGTTCCACGCGACTGATGACACAGAGTCGGTCAGTGGGAGACTTAATGAATGAGTCAGTGTTTGCTGACCGCTATCTTTTCACCCCATTTAAAAATACAGCTATGCCAGAGCACGTTGCTGCAGGGTTCAGGTTCCACTTGAACTGTGAATGTTAGAATGAGCACGCTTTCTGTGTTCCTGCGAGACCACACATTCACACCGCGTGCCACTGGCCCTGCCGCCAGACAAGAGCGCTGATAGTGATGATGATGATGATGATGATGTTCAACACTTTCAGCGCAAAGGTTTTTAAATCCCGGCCACATGCAGTAACTGTGCATTGCAGCTACATACGGTTGAGGTTGGGGTCATGGAGGTTGAGGTCGCAGGGTTGAGCGATATGTTCAAATCTTCCAACCGCGACATCCGCCGTCTTTAATGTGAAAATCTAATTTTACAGAAACATTACATCCTGTAGGCCGCTCCTCTTAAATGAATCAAAACAAATCACCTGGGTGAAGGACGCCTCCGCTCGCAGCCTCCACATCCAAACAGGTGGGGATGACATAGCAGACATAACACCACCACCGAAGACGGCTTAATTGTCGTGCAAAATATGGCCCGGCTCCAACTGCCCGGGTTCCTATTTTGCACACGCTTTGAATTGTGATTTACAGGTCAATTATTTACCGAGTTGAACTCTCAAGGAGGCAGACCATTAAATTAGCAATAAATCCCCCCGCCCCCACAACAACCGGTGAAGGACTCAGCCAATCGCAGATATGTTTGTCCATTCGATATATTCGTCCAGTAGGTGAGGTTAAGGTTTAGGCAACGACGACACTTGGTGAAGGTCAGGGAAAAGATTGTTCAAGTCCAAAGAATGACATAATGTGGCCTCTGTGGGGGGGAGGGGGGCACAGTAAAAAGAACACAGTTTTAGTTACAGTTTTAGTCACCAAAAATGAACTTTTTGTCTCAGCAACGCTGTGCTTTGCTGCCTTAGCTTTGATTCATGTTCAAGTGTTGTCTTTTCCTTTGGTTGCTGGGGGGGGTTTTGTTGTTTTTTTTGTTTACCCCCAAAACATGCAGAGGAGGTTAAAAATAGTTGTGTTTTGTCTGGAGTAGTGTCTGCAAAGCTCCTTGTCAGGCTGCTTGCGGCCCCAACAAGCTCCACTAATCTGAGGGTTAGGGCAGACTGGCCTGAGACACAAAGCTCAGGGCAAAAAAAAAAAGTTTTTTTTTTTAAAAATCACAAAACAAAAGCCGCTGCTTACAAGAGCTTGATTTCACTTTAAGGGTACGGCAGCAATTGGAGGCGACCTTTTTGAGTGAGTCAATGTTTTTATCACCTCAGAGCGTCTGTTATTTGCATTACGATCAGTCGGTCAGCAGGAGGAATGCTGTTGAGGGATATTGTAGCACTCAACTGCCGCAACTGTGAAAGCTGGGGTTTTGAAAAAGTGAGGTGAGGGGGCGCCACCCCTGTCCCCGGTGGAAATTAGCCCTTGGCGCTACAGGACCACCCGCGCCCTTACTTTCTGGTTCGCTACATAAGGGGCTCACTGCTGTCTGCGTTTGCCGCTGGACGTTGGCATTGGCTGGACGTAATGGCCGGGGCTGTAGCAGCCATACTGCAGCATCAGTTCGTGGAAGTGTCTTTCTCAAAGGCAACCTTCGTCCTTTGTTGTTGTCTGTCACGGAAGCGCTTGAAAGCATTTCTCAGACTGAGAGGCCTGAGTCTGAGAGGGAAACCCAAAGTCACAAGGTGGTTCCTTTAGCAAATGATCACAAATAATCTCTGTTTTTCAGACCAGATCTGTTAAATGATGAAAACACACAAACACACACACACACACACACACACACACACACAAACAGCACTCTGTACGCTCTGCTGAGTGATAATAGCCACTAGCATTATCCAAAGTAAGAACACTGACCTTTAGGTAATTAAAAGTTGTTAAGTAAGGGATGAAGCACAGTGAGCCAGCGATTATTGCAGAACAAGCCCTGACAGGGTGATTCAAGACCCCTGAAGAGATTTTATTACATGCCAAAGTAACTTGCACGCTTCCACCAAAAAGCACGAGATTAACATCTTTCTGAGCATAGGGTGTCAAAGGTTAATTTCATCATAAACCCACTCTATACGAACATAACTCAATTAGGCTGTTGTGCCAAGGAGGCATTTAAACCAATTAATCATTTAACTATGTGCGTATCCTGTCGAAGGAAAGTGAAAGTGAAAATATTAGATATATTCATATATGTCCTGCGCGAATGGAAGCACTTGAATCCGCCCTCCGTTGAAAAGTTTCATCATTTTTCGTTTTTTTTCGGATGATGCTAGCATATAGCCACACTGCGGCTCGCAACGCTCGGCGGGACTAAGAGAGGTCAGATAGGATGAATGCTCCAAAGTAGCTAGCACTGGGAGACAACGAAGCTAACAGGCAGCGCCTCACGTCCTCACAGGTCAACGGAGTCGGCGCACCTCGTTCAGGCGATGCACTGACACCACACGTTTAACAGATGGGCTCCTCTACTTATACAGTAGGAGTTTCCCGGAGCGCACGCCATTAGCAGCGTTAGCACGTGGAGCTACTGCGACCCAGCATGCTGAGTGATTTCAGAGTCTAAAGGTCTGAAGTGGTTGACAGTGAAGCGTTTGTCAGTGTCTAGCCCATAAAAGCTAACGCCACCGCAGTTTTATTGGCTATTAAGTGCGTATTAGCCGCTGAGTGACTTGCTGTGTTCACTACGCGATGACCTCATTGCCGTCGGTGGTAATAGTGGAATGAGATACCATTAGCTGTAAGTGTAGCCATGCTGCTCTCCTACAAGCTGTGGCCCAGGGGAAAAGCCATATTAAGCTATATACAGTATGTACGTGCTCTTTTCTCCTGTATATACATTTCCTCGTGTAAAAACACAACAGTCTGAAAAACGCCTTTCTTTGGTGCCTCACCTGCAGTCGAACGACGTTATGATTGTACGTTTTATATCTGTGCGGCCGCTGCAAGTATTGTTCCAAAACGTATGTGGCCTAGCTTAACGCGAAGACTGCTTGCCTCGCTGTTACGAGCTACTCCAGTTAGCGTTGGTGTTGGAACTGTTTCTTGACCAAAAAACAGCGAGCAGACACAGGCTAAGGGAGCTGTTAGCCCCATGCTAAGAAAGCTAACCCTGACTTTTGACCAGGGCTCGCTGGGCCTGCTCCAGAGAAGGGTTAGCCCCGAGTTTGCCGGGATGTCCCCTGGGAATCGACTAAACACGTGCCAGTGTGAAAGAGGGCTAAGGATTAGCCCAGGGCCCTAATAGCCCTAATATGCAGCGTGAAAAACGTATATAGGTGCAGTCACTCAGCTCAGCCTCTCGAAAGTCTTGTCTTTATAGTGGGATTTCAAGGTTTGAGCCCTGTCATAATTCTACTGTCCACAAAAGCCGGGTGACTCCTGGATGTTTTAGTGGCTAGCTTGCTAGCTGCTAAGGTGCAACATGTAAATGATAGAGAATAGGTCACCTTTTGAGTTGCTCCCGGGCGTATGTCTGTGCTGGAGCCGAAATCGATGTCAATCTCATCTGACTTTTGCGTTTGATAGCAAACAGCAAACTGTCAGACTTTCAACCAGCTGCAGCACAGGCACAAGAAGCACCAATCTGTGCAAACATTTCATGCCCAGCGGGGCTGTACTGTTTTTCTCTAGCTCCACTTCCTGCTGACACTTCGAGGCGCTTCCGAGGCACAAGTATCTTTGTTAGTCTTGAAGTCTTCATCAGTGGACAGCGATTATTTGGGAGCTGCGTCAGGGTCTCAGGCTGGGCCGGGCTGCCAAGGGTCGATGAAATATGCATCGGCCAGAGATTGAGTTGAGTGACCTCGCCCGGGAAGAGTGTGTGTGTGTGTGTGTGTGTGTGCGTTGTCTGTGCAGGGGTTTGACGAGAGTAAGTCTCCATGGGACCATTTAATAGCACTTCAGTTCAGAGTGTGTGACGGCTCTATCTATTCCGCCTCTTTCACTGTTGTTATTGCATAGTCATGCAAGGTGTGCGTGGGTGTGTACGTGTGTGCGTGTGTATGTGTGTGTGTGTGATTTGCCTGTGTGTTCTCGGGGTATTCCTCCCACAGACAGGTGGATTGGAGAACAGACTGCCTGAAGGTCTGAATGGGAGCTTGTGTGCAGAGTGCCTTCATTCCCTCTACCTGTGTGGAATTACATTTGAGCCTCAATTCTGCGGTGGGACATTTTGAGCACAGAAAAAGACTCTTTGCACAAAGCGCACAAATCGTATTTTGAAGAGAGATGATCACACAAGGAGTGATTGAATTTTAGCAAGCAAAAGTCTGTTCTCAATGGATTTGTATGCGTGCCTTCTGCAATCCACATGAGCAAACAACAATAACCTCTCTCAATATTAGAGCAAGGATATTGTGTTTTGGTGGACTACACTTACACTAATTTAACAGATATGCTAGTTCATAGTCACCCAGGGGAGTAACACCACCCGTACGACTGTAAGGAAAGGAGAGGAATAAGCCGGGGCTCTTTGATAAAAAGCTTCAAAGTCGTTTCCACTTGGTGGCATTGAGGAACAAGCTAACAGATGTATTCTCAAAGTCACATGGAGTCAAACATTTCTTTCAAAAAATACAGTGATACAATGTTGAATAAATTGCCTTTTCATTTAAAGATATAATACATATAAAAATAATTCTTCTAATAATCTTAAAGTGTATCCCGTTAGCCACGTCAGCACGCAGAGCTACTGCCAACCGGCATGCTTAAGCCCAGCCCAGCCCGTTTAAGCTAATACCACCGCACTTGGCACTCACTTTTCTTTTCCCGTAAAAATACCTTTTGGAAGGTTACAAAAGTTTATCCAATCAAATGCGACAATTAAAACTGCACGTGACCGTTAGCTTGTGGGTAGCCAGGTGGATTTCAGCTGGCAAGTACTATGGTTTATCTTTCCAAGGAATGTGCATGGGGTGCATGCCAAATATCTCAATGTGCACTCAGAGTTGCGACGCAAATACAACGGCGTATACCTAACGCATACTGGGACCCTGAATGGGGCTGAGCACGAAAACATATTGAAACGTGATTAAATGAATGTAAGTGATATGGCTGCGCTGGATGGTCATTCAAAACGATCCCCTTCATGGGTTCAGGTTCCATTTTCTACTCGACTAGATATCTGCACTGAGCTGTGGGGGCTAACAGGTCTTTCTCTGGCCCAGCAATCCTCACAGCTTGTTTGCATTCATCCTATATTGTATTATGTAATCATCATTTGCATGAGTTTATTATCAGTTCCTTTGGAGGCTTCTCTGTTCAGTGGAGAGCAAAAATGCTTGTGTTGAAAACAGAATGGATGCTTATTATTTTCCTCTCCCTCTCAGTATAAACCCTCTGCTGTGAGATGAATTTCACAGCCGAGTTTATTTAAGGATGCTATAGGGGTGCATCGTATTGTTTTAATCAGTCAGTTTATCTGTATTCGGCCATAATTGCCGAATTCAAAATATTGATATCAGAATGATGATGTGAGGCTGAATCATTAATTACAAGTGCATCAGTGTGTGTTTAATTACTTTAGGCATAATTGGCTGTTTCTGTTGTTCTAATTAGTAGCCAATTTTGAATAGATATACTGCAGTCAAGATCTAACTTTCTGAGTGTTTTCTCAACTCTTTCGTGATGAGAGCAGATTCCCCCCTTTTGATATTCACCAAAACTTTTTAACCACTTGAGGCAAGAGCAGGGGCGGACTGGGAATGAAAAATGGCCCTGGACTTTTTGACTTGGACCCGCCCACCGATCCGTGGTTGGTCTCTCTAAGTTGTTGCGTAATGCATTCATGCATAACAATGAGGCTGCGATTGGGTTAGTTCCCGAAAAGTGACACTGATGAGCGCATTGACTTTGTGAAAAGTTTCAACAAAAGGCACCCGATATAGCTTAATAGCCAGCTAGCCAAACTGGCTTGACAAGCCCCCTGTTTATGCCTGGCGTCAACGTGCGTCTTGGGTGATCCGATCACTAGTGGACAGCTCTAAGTACAGGTGTGAATGCGCCCAGGACGCATTGAGAACGCGCTGAGATGCGATCGCTTAGACCGCATTCGGAGGCTGCCGCTGTTGCCTGGAACACGCCAAGGAATAGACCCAGTCTGTGTTGTTTTGGTTCCGTGCACTTCTTCTTATCCTTCTTCTAATTTCCGGCAGACAAGGCACGAGGAGTATTTGGTCTTTTCTAATGCCAGGTGTGAACTGGCGTACTTGGAGCTGTCCACTCGTGATCGGATCACCCAAGACGCATGTCAATGCCGGGTGTAAACAGGGCCTAACAGCTGACCTGGGCTCCATGGACTGCTCTCTCCGCTCTCTTTTTGTTAGTCCATCCTGCTCTGCTCCACTATTTATGCAAACGTAACCACTTAACAGAGATGGAAAGGGGCGAGGCCCAGGTAAAGTTAGAGTGGACCGGACCAAAAGTAATTTGCTGGGAGAGAGAGAGGCTTACAGGTGTAATACCCAACTGCATCTCCCCCGATTGTCGAGCGGCCCACCAGTAATACTCCCGGTGCTCCCGGCGGCCCGTCCGACCGTGGGCAAGAGTGTGAAGGTCCCCATCTGACAGAAAAGTTTTCAAAGATCCATCTGCTCTCGGAAAAATCCATGACAATGTTCTGCCAAAATAAATGTCACGTTTAGTACTGCGATTTGTGCTCATCTCCTTCAGTGACTGCAGACACTTGGACCCAGTGTTGTGTTACTAATACTAATAAAGCAGTATTGCAGTGAAAAAAAAAAAATACATGTACTGAAATTCATATTGACCAAAACTAAATTATCATCTGCTGGTAAAAACATTCGTGCCGGTTCTAGGTGGTATTCCAGTCTAGCCTTCACACGTCATACATACCATATTTGTTTTGCTGCAGTATGTGAAAAGTCGTTAAATATGACCAATAATTCATGTGGTGGTCCTCCTTACAGAAATCACCATTTAGTAAGACGCTGTGATCCCAGTGATGAGCCAGCTACAGCTAAATCCAAACTGGAAGCACAACAACTGGTTTTGCATTTGAGTCATTATCTCAGCTTTGATCCCCGCCGCTAGCTGAATGCTGATTATTGTATCACGGCGTAAGCGCAACTTTGATTCCCTGATGTTTTTCATCACTAAAACATCACAGAGGGCTGACCACAAAAGCGGATAACACGACATTCAGTTTAGTTCAAGTGTGTGCTCTCAATGCAGAAGGGGAAATATATGCAGCACCTGCAGCCACAACAAAAGACAAATGAAAATGAATGAGCTGCATTTTAAAATTTTAATTATTATTATTTGTAAATGAATCCCTCCATCTAAATGCAGTGCCAGGAACAGTATCCCTACAGCCAATTGGGTGTGGTGGGTAACTTCACATTTTTTCCCGGCCTTTTCTAAAAGTTATTTATCTGGATAGGGTTGCACCAACTGTTAGCTAGTTCCAAACTCGTGATGTACTAAATTGGGTGACTGCATTAAAACGGTCAAGGCTGCCACGTCGTGTACATTGGTTGCGAAGAAAAATGTGTAGCATCATCGAAACAGGACGTCACAGTAGCATCACAAGCTGTTTCGTAATTTGCCAAATGGAGAGAAATCCATGGTCCCCAGAGGATTAATCCTACCGACTGACAAAACAATGTCTTATTTTGGGAAAGAGACATTTTATTAAGGTGTCCCCTTCAGGCATGGGAAAAGCTTTTGATTGGACTCTCTTATCTTATTGTGACGATAAGCACACATCTTCAAATTTTTGATTAGTTACTGAGGTATTGTGTGTCATTTTTGCTGGTGTATGGCTAAAAGTAACTTTGCATTGGCCGGGAATCGAACCCGGGCCTCCCGCGTGGCAGGCGAGAATTCTACCACTGAACCACCAATGCATGAAAATTGCAGGGACTGGCTGAGTTCTCACCTAGCCTCCATGAAGGCATACCTTAGACCAAATTATATATCGTACTTAACTTCCCACTGTTTGTAAATGTAGGCATAGAAACGTGTTGCTGCTGGAGACAAGGAGAAGGAAGAAGCAACATTTTTGAACCTCTCGCCGCCGGAGGAGCCGACAACACTCGCAAAGTTACAGACTTCAGCATTGAATGGCCGCTAAAATCAGTGCAGAGTTTGACTATCTCGTGACGGCCTGAAAATCCATTTTGAGATGCTTCTGCGCTGTGACGAGAAGAAACGTCTGGGGGAAATAACCCTCTGTTCATGAGAGAAATCGGTCAGCTGGTTTGTTCAGTTTTTAAGCTCTGTTCCTCCGTGTTTTGGGCCAGCCGCCCGAGGAGAATCCCGCTGAATGTGTTTGCAATGATTAGTCCGTGGTTAGGTGGGCCCACACATGCCTGGCTGTAACTGAGCGCTTGCTTGGGTACGTGAAGCAGTTCTACAGGACGTTACTGTCCCCCGGCAGACTTCAATTGCCCACTGAGTGTTGAGTACAAAACCGCACATGGCACTACTGGGAGAGGTAATCGTTTCATGCATTCCGACTTTATTCTATTTCTTTGTCACAAGGCGTATATAAAGGTTCGGATGTTTTCTTTTGTTCCTCTGTTTTTGCCATTTAGATCTTGGCCCACTCGTTGACATTGTTAGGTTATCACGTTCGCTATATTTGTCCCCCCCCCCCCCCCCACACACACTCTTTTGCACTGTTGCCACCACGTAAGCAGATGCAGCGCATATGTTTGGATCGAGATATGTGGATATGCGTGGGATTGTTCCTGGTAAACGACATGTTATCTTTGACATTCCATAAAGATACTGTGTGTATAAAAAGTCCCCTTAAAATGTGAAAAAAAAAAAGAATAAATAAATAAAAAATGATACTTGTATTGTACTGTTTCATCACTCTGCATCTGTGGCTCCTTGGGGCAGGTCTCTGTATCTCTCTTTACCCTTATAATCTAACCGAACTAACGGCGTCACTGCCAAATTCTATGGGCGTCTATGGCGTCATTCCTGATTGAGGTAGATGACTTTACTAATGTGAGAAGAAGGAACGCTGTAATAAAGGGCAGCGTAGTGATTAGCACTGTTGGCTTGCAGCAAGAGGGGTTCTGGGTTCAAACCTGCTGGCTGGCTGTGGCTTTCTCTTTTTCTGTGGAGTTTGCATTTTGCCGCTGTATGCTCGTGTGGATTTTTTTTCCCCTCTGCGGGCCTGCCTGGCACAGTCACACAGTTCAAAGACATCAGTTAGGTTAGGTCTGTCTATACACCTGATTTAACCCTATTCATTGGTTTAATGTGGTAAGGAGCTGTGCATAAGGGCTGGATCGGGGGCCTTTCCCCTGCGCATCTCGGTTGAGACGCAAAAACAGAATTCTGGATATTTGAGAAGATAATATTAAATCTCCTCAGCAGCACTCGGTAAGGGCTCGGTCCAGGAGTCGCCTCTGTCATCCATGGCTGCTGTGTGCAGTTCACTGACGTCACCTGCAGTTCACGGCGATGACAGTCAAGAAAAACATTTGAGAGAAATGCGCCAATTTGATATGATAAACCAAATCCTGTACTACTGCCACAAACACACACATGGTTGTGTGTGCTAACAACACACACACACACACACACATACACACTCTCACATAGGCGCCACTATAATTCATTTATGATCCAGTCCTGTGATTTATTTTCGTCCCTATCTGACCTTATGCGCTCCTTGAATCTGAAAAGTCCGCAAGGATTTGTGGTGCTTGGCTGAGTTGAAGGCAAATGCACATGCACATACACACACACACACACACACTTCCCTGACTGCACAGCTAGAGTCCTGCTGGACCATGTATCATAACCCTTCATTTCTCCTGAAATGCCTGAACTCTCTCACCTTCCTTCTGCACCTCTTTTTCACTCATTTCCTCTATCTCTCTCTCTGCCCGTCCCTATGGAGCATCTGAAAATAGCAGCCAAGGGAAAAGTGGGTCAGCTGCCATGTGGAGGGGGGGGGGGGGGGGGGGGGTCTGTGTGTATACTGAATTCATCTGTGTGTGTGTGTGTGTGTAACCTAACAAATCGTCAAACGACTGTACCTCCGTATTTCTCCGATTTTTGAAGCTTCTTTTCTGAAGCAGCATTTCTAAGAGAAACAGCTGCTTGTGTTTGCAGACAGGCGCTTTCAGGGTGCCTAAATCACAAAGTAAGTGCCACGTATGCAACACAGTACAGGTTCGCAGCATTTTTCAGTCATACATTACAACACCTACTAACATATTAGTCCTTTAGTCTACAAAATGTCGCAGTTTCTCAAAGCTTAAGGTTACGTCTTCAAGTTGCTTGTATAGTCTAAAACCCAAAGATATCCAATTTACAATAAGAAGCAATTCCTCCACATTAATTGATTAAATGTCACATTAAATGATTTCACTACTAATATTTCTTTGCATTGAAGAAAACATTTTATATGGAGCTTAGGAGTATTGAAATAAAAAATGCCCATTGAAAACTACTTCTCTGTGTTTAGGTAAAGACACACAGAGGTCAGGCTGTTGACTTATTATGATGCACTCAGGCAAGTCAACCCCACACTCCTTGTCCAGGGCTAATCGAGAAACGGAGTCTGTAACGAAGCCAGGCGGCGTGAAGCCAGTGCCTTGTAAATACAACAAACTTTGAAAGTTCGGAGCCGGTCGCAAAAAGTTGCGGTCTTAACTGGGGAACACCAGTTTTACACGTAAAAGGTCAGTTTGCTTGTCATGAGGAGTACCACTCAGGCTGATGAAAACAGTTGTGTAATGTCTTCTGTGGCACTGCCTCTAACATGATAACCCCTGACGATGCCATCAGAGCTCTAATACATGTGGTTCCCAAGTTGGGGTCAAAATTCCATGGAGAATCCCAAATAGATAAACCCCCAACAATACTAGTTACATTTACCTCTCCAGCCCTATGAAAGTCCTTCAAATAAAACCATCCCGGATTAAACCTGGTGTGACCTGGTCTAGTAAAAGACACATTGCATTATGGGAACCGTAGGATACAGGGATTTTTGCAGCTTACTACGGACTAAAAGTCAGGATATCTCGGCCTCTGCTTTGAACTTCCTCTTTTTAATCCGTCTCTTGCATGTTCCCCAACTTTATGGAGGTGCAATGCTAAATCACTGGTGTGCCCCTTTTAAGTGCAAGTACGTTTCTTTATGTAGCCCTTCGTTGCAAAATGTTAAAGGAAAAGAAAAAGAAAGAAAGAAAGGAGACAGTAACAGAGAGTACCTAGCGCCTCAAAACGGAGAACTGCAAAGTGTGCAAGGAAAAACTCCCAAGAACATCCCCAGAGATGGAAAACTCTTTAAAGGAAAAACTGTTCCGAAAGAAAACCCCAAAGGAAGGCCTCCTGCCAATGCTGGTGATTATATATGTGTGTATATATATATATATATCTAAATCTCATTATACCACCACATGGTTGTTGCACATACAAGATCTCTGTCTTTTCAGAGTAGATCCTATAATCACTTCAAGACTGTGGCTTTGTCACCAGAGAGTCACCTCCCATCAAATCTTTAATCTAATCAGAGAAAACCAAAAAGTTCTGACAAGACACTCTTATGTGTGCGTGGGCGTCGAGTGTATCAAGGTCTAAAAATAATAGCAGTGAAGACGTCTCCTTTATCACATTGCGGCTACGTCCGTTTTCAGCTGTGCGCAAACTCGACTCATGTGGCCCAGCGGTTGATCTAATTATCTGTTATGTGTTAAACTAATACAGTTGGGCCTAATGGGTCCCAACAGCACAGGAGGGGGTGGGGGGGTGGGGCTACTGAGGCGGCTCCAACGTTACAAAACGACCAAAGAGAGGTAGCGTGTGAAAATGTGCGAGAAAGGATCAAAGTGGGCAGACAAACTACGGCGTTCGTCCATGCACCCGAGAACGACAACATAGAAGAGCCTTCTGATCTGGCACCGTTTGTTTGTGCCTTCCGAAAGCATTACAAATCGCTGTTGAAAAATGTATCTTGACTCATGATGTGACAAATACTATCGTTGAGGTTTGGTTAGGTTTAGGCCCCAAAACAGATTCGATTAGGTTTAGGGTTAGAGATTGTGATTCGGGTTTCAGTGAAAGTTAAAGTTAAAGTTAGGGGAGCTTCGTCATCGAGGTTACAGTAACAACCACATGGTAAAGGTTACGGAACGATCGCGGTCATGCTTTGAAAAAGAAAAACACAACAACCCTGGCAGACGAACAGACCCATTCGTCCACCCCGACCCTCCTCCCTACACGGACTTTGCCGAATATATCCCTTCGTTGCGGCTCAGCCAAGGAAAAACTGTTCCAGGACGTGTTCCTGTCAGTTCTAGAGGATAACTAAAGTATAACTATCTTATCAATTAGCATGCAGAAAGCACTGTACTACTTAACAGGCTAGCATTAAAAAGCAAAATGCAAACACAAAGGTCTACAAGTACACACAGCAAATTGAAGGGGAATGATTATCATTCAAAAGTAGTTCCTTGTTTGATTGTACCGTGTTTTATTACTTGTGGTGATCTCAAAACATTGTGCTGACCTTTCGATCTCGCTTCACTTGAGGTTTCTCTTGTATAAAGTGCTGCAGATGCAGAGTCCTCACTGGTTCCATAGCTTTTTCGGACGACTGGGCAAGCAAGTAAAATGATTTAACGCCTTTGAGTGTTTTTCTTTAGATTTTCGCCTCACAATGGATTTTTTTCTTTTAATCTGTTAGGGCCAGAATGTGCCTTTTTTTTTTTTTTTTTAAAGTCGCAACGAAGAAATGCAAAACATCATGAACATGGCTTTCTCTCGGAGACTCAACGGGGATTGTTTTTTTCGCCCAGGCTGCTCTGTGCTTTATATCATGGCGAGATGTGGCACAGCATCCGCCACCTAGTTTGTCATGGTTTGTCATTAGATGGGATCCAGGGGCCCTGAAGAAAAAGCAACACTTAAGTGGTCTGCTGATGGGTAATTTGTCACCGGGGACTAGACTTTAGATCATCACCTTGCAAGATAAATGTGTGTCATCATTTAAATCTGAAACACATCATTCACCTTTCTTTTATGTAAAGATGTCCAAAAAAAAAATGCCCTTCACCCATTTCCTTGGAATCTGCTTTGTAATGATGTTAGAGGCTGTCAGCTGGGTTAAAGGTGCTATGCAAATAGCGATCATGCTGATGAAGCTTGTTTAATTCAGTGGTGCGTGCATGTATTTGAAGGTGTTCACTGTTCTGTTCTCTGCTGTTCTTCCTAGGATTCAAGTGTCCTGTCTGCTCCAAGTCTGTGGCGTCCAGTGAAATGGAGGTTCACTTCATCATGTGTCTAAGCAAGCCTCGCCTCTCCTACAATGGCAAGTAGTTGGCTTTTCTTTATCTGACTGGAGGCTGCTGTAGATTTGACACTTGGATGGGAAAGCCAGGCTCGCCGGAAATGCTGAACTGGTTTTGGCGTCGCGCCACTGCCGCCGTGCTGATGAATATTCATGGCAGGGTGGGTGGGTCTACCGACACGACGCGTGTTGTCGAGCTAGTTCTTCCAAAACATGATAAATATGAATGAGGGGGAAATGAGGGAAAATCATAAAAATTCATAGAGATGAGTTTACACAAACACTCTTGAAAATACAAACACGACTGAGGCTGCTGAGACCCCCTGATGGCAATCAAGTTTCATTGTACTGGAGCAGCAAAGCCACAGGTTTCACTCCCTGCAAGAAGCCAGCAGTACAGTGTAAAGTACGGCGACTACAGTAGTGACAGAGGTAACATTAACTGCCATACTCTTGGGGTGCTTTTACCCCTAACCTGTTTGGGATGCTTCAAATGAAGTCGGGGGCGGTTGGATAATTCAAGCTGGCGTGAAAGCTGTCAATCCAACTCCGGCGGGGAACAAACAACAGGACCCGGAGCTCCTGAAAAGGCGGTCTCCTTGGAATCCCGGCTAATAATATTCATAATCAGTTCTGACTTCTTCTGCTGCACTATATGACACCAGCGAATGCACATAAACATGTGAGGCTCAGTAAAGTGCTCACCAGAATTCGATTTTCCTTAAAACTGAAGTCTCGGTTTGTCTGTAATACGAAACGGACCAAGGGACCGAAAAGGTAACAATATTTCATCCCCGAACCAAAATTAACTGAACCACAGCTGCGGAAAGCAACCTTGAAACAATTTTGTCCCTTTTTTCTGATCAATAAATATCCATTTTGCCTGCTTTAGGGAGAGGCAAAATTCCGCTTCACTTCAATAAGCGCTCTTAATTGCAAAAAGTGTTCTAAATTCTTTGCCCTCGCGTTGCCGTTTTCCCTGCTTTTATCAAACACCCTTTCTTGTATTATGAGCAGCGTGCGTAGTACCAGCACTTTTAATGTCTTCAATCGTCTTGTTGTGTTGTCATTGCTTGTATTTCACGTTTTTAATGCGGCCTTGCCGCCACTAATGCTAGTCTTGAGGGTTTTTTTTCCCTCTTCCTATAAAAGCTGAAATAGAGGTATGATTCATGGTGTTAAGACACGTTGACAGACCGCTGTACAGGACAGTCAAATCTGAGCGTCTTGTCTTTCTAAACTACTGCTCCCATGAAAAAAACCTTATGGGATCTGCAACAAAAAACTATATTTATATATATTTTTCACACGTTTCAAAGGACAAGGTGTTCAAATGTTATTGTCTAGATTCCGAACCAATGGTTTACCAGGGGTAGCGTTATGTGGATGATTATTGTCTCCATGTTTATCATTTATTAATTGCATTTTCCAATGGAGCAATCTACAGAAATGTAGTGTGTTTGCTTGATGTGTATGCCATGAATCCAAGTCTCAACCTCTTCGAGGTTGTGGGGCTGAGGCTAGTGGAGAGGAGACTTGGAAAGAGGCCTCTGATCTTCAACGCAAGTGATAGAAAAATCCTCCGGCACACAAGACAGTCCTATAGCACTGATTTGTCGGAACAAATAGAATAACCGGATTTAGAGCGTTTTAGAGACAATCAGAAGAACGAAAGGATACAGCGGCAGATCTGAACGCAGGAACAGCGCTGCGCGGTTAACCTCACTAAGCACACCGTTGCATGTTCCACATAAGAATTTATGGCACTCGCATCTCTCTAACCTTTTGCATTTCCTCCAATACAAAACTTTAATTCGCTGACCCCAGTGCTTTCAACACACACACAACCTGTCAAAGGCCTTGAGTCGAGATGCTTGCGGTGTCATTTTAGAATGTAAACTATTTAAATTGTGTTTGGTGTGTCGTCTTGCGAATACCGTTGACCACCGACAACCCTGACGATCAACGCGCAGCTTGGTCTCTCTGGGTCTCCGGCGAAAAACTAAAAGCCACGGTGTGCAACAGTGTGGGGCTGCGGGGGGGGGGGGGGGGGGTCTCTCATTTTGCTGTATTGATCGTCTGTGGAGCGGCCGCTCGGTGTTAGCTCATCTCTCACTGTCTGGTCGTGCTGCCCCTCTCTCTCTTCCTCCCCGTTATTCAACCACCGGTTGACTGATTGGATTTCGTGACCACGAATCCGTTACCCCCTTAAGTGTGTTTCATGTTTTGGGGGAGTGGTACCTGCTATTAGTCGTCGTGAATCCTACAGGAATACGGCAGGCTTTTTGGGGGATTCGGTCCACCAATGAGTGATGGGATGCCAAAATCATCAGTGTCCCTGGTGGAGCATTGGATCACTGGTGCTCCATGCTAACGCTAACGCCACTAGGATCACGCAAGGAGTGTTTTATAGTTTGGGGAACAAAAGCTATGTCACCTCTACCTACAAGATTACTGTAAAAGCTACTGTAGGCAATATTATCGAATTGTTATTAACCGTGTGTCTGTGAATCAAACAACCAATCAGGGTTAGCTCGCACGTAACTGGCCAATCACATCGACTGTGTACAAACAAGGGCGTTCTACAGACCTTCTGGATCGTAGTGTGAATCAGAACGGTTGGAAGAGAGGAGTCAGAACACAGAGCCCCTGATTGCCCTGATTGGTTGGTTGATTCAGACCTGGTCCAGGGGGCTGGTGCTCACACACACACACACACACACACACGCATTTTTTTAACGGAGCCCTTCAGTGAAGTATTGTCAGTGACATGCAATGGTCAAAATGAGTTATTTCAACCGAAATTATCATTCAATATTATTGCCCACTGTAACTTTAATTCTAGCTGCTTCAATTGCCACAAGTTATCAATAGGGCGTGGGCACATTACTGTGGGTTGAAGCATGCAAACATTTCCAAAGCGTAGATGAGCTCTTATCCTGATAATGGAAATGAATTATTGTTCATATTACTCATAATACTGAGGTATTTAATGTCAGCCCATCTCAGCTTTAATATAAAAAAAAACACAAAGATCCACATTTCACCTTTTTAAAGGCCAAATGGTCACACCACCAAAAAGACCTGGAGGGATGATGCGAGTTGTTGCCGGCTTGCTCAAGAGGCTCTAAGATCATTCATGTTTATTGTTACTCTGTGTCCATAGTGATACTCAGGGCTATTTATGAATGACATAAAAATGCACATTAAGAGTCAGTGATACCGCTGCAGACACGCTGTCCACCTTCCGGTCTGCTGTTTGCTTTCTTCAGCAGGCTGCTCTTTTAATTATGGCCCGGAGGCCGCTCGGAGACACGTGATTGACAGCAGCCACGTCCGTTCATCCATTGCCCGTAGCAACCCGGTTGATTGACAGCTACCCTAGTTTTGACTCGAGACTGCGCACGTGCACGGCTGATCCGGAGGCCCGAAGGTCACCACGCTGAAGTCTGCGTTTGGGTGTGTGATGATGATAACGCAGCCACGCCGACGGAATCGTGTTAAAGGGAGGGAGAGGAGGGCGAAGTCATTTTTACAGCTTCCACCAGTAGCACTCAACTATAGGCCCAGAGTGCAGTAAAAAAAAAAAAGTAAGTTTCCAGCCTGCAGCTGAATTTTCAGACTGAGAGGGGAGAGCAGATTGAGTGACAGAGACAGAGAGAGGAGAGTGAATCTGTCTTGAAGGAAGATGGGATCCACAGTGATGGAGTACCCTGATGGCTGATAACGGATGAAAGGAGAGAGGGTAAAAGGAGAAAGACTCCCATAATTCCTCTCCGCTTTTTTTTTTTCTACAACTCACTGTCTGTCCTGTCACTCTTTATTTCCAGCAAATTACTCTCTCTGGTTCTCCCTCTGTCCCCCTCTCTCCTCTGTGAGTCCGCCTGTCTGTCCGGCTCTGTTCTCGCTGTGTAATCTCTCTGTAATTTCTCTCTGTCTTTTTTCCCTCTCTCTCTCTCTCTCTCTCTCTCTGTTCTCTTGGGTTTTTGAGACCCACAAAAAAAAAAAAAAAGAAAAAAACGGGCCGAGCTGCGGCTTATCTCGTTTCCCAGCATTCTCAGGGGTCTATTGTCAATCACCTGGGCCCACTGACTGTCGCACATCAGCACATCTCCAAGCAAGGTCGTTACACGTTGCACACGTTTTACTGTACAATAGCTGCAGGAGTATGCTCGGGACCAGACACATTTCTCAACATGTAATTATTAGCACCAAGTCATCTGCGTACATGCACTGCCTGTCTGCGGCACATGTTAATGCAGTGTAATACAGTGTATTAAAGAGCCACACTGGTGGTTTTTAACCCATTAACTTTCGCATTTAGTAGGCCATAGTTTCTGTTCAATCAGACAGACATTTTTTTAAACTGTTTAACTGATAGTATTCATCAAAATTAGTATTGTCGGTATTATTAACATCCCTACTTTCTATTCATTTCCCCGTGTTTCTTTTTGTTTGTTATGTCAACGGGATTTTGATTGAGGGTTTCTTACTTCTGGAACAGAACCCAGAGGTTCTGGTTTCACTTCAGCCCTCTATTAATATAGGTCATGGAGTATACGTTACGGGAATTGCAGGATACGGTGCTTTTGGGACCCATACCACAACACTGGAACACTCTGATTGACTGGTATAGTCCTTGAAGTCATCGTAAACCAAACCACTGCTCTAAATGGCACAAACGTTACGAGAGAGAATGTGCAGTATGAGATTTTAGTAAAGTTATTATTGTATTATTATATCCAACCGTAAGGTGTGGTGTGGTTTAATACTAAAAACTGCATATTTTACTAAGGTTGAATACGCTGAGAGACTCTCATGACATTTTCACTGCATACCAGTAACAACTAGTTGAAATAACTTGAATGTGACACTAAATGTCCCGTCTTTCTGCTCTGAATGAGCGCAGAGCCACAGACTGCAGCTTTATATATCTAAATGTACTAAATCAAATGAAAACACACAAACCAAATTCTGCACTGTGTGTGTGTGTGTTTGTGTAGGCATACTGTGCATGAGTTTTTGTGAAGCAGGTGAGGGTTATAGGTAGCACACTCAGTCCACGTGAGCTGACCACTGGATCTTTTCTGGGCTTCGACTTTGCATGATGATATTTTAATGCATCCCACTAAATATAGCCCCCCGCACGGAAAGGGAGAGGGGGCCACATGCACACGCAGAAGTCAGGGAGGTGATATGGAGGCAGGAGAAAGCGAGAGAGCGTGCAGGAGTGAGAGGGAAAGGTAAAGGGAAGAGGTGAGAGACATGCAGTTTGCCTCTTGCAGCTCAGGTCACCGGAGGACACGGAGAGAGACAAGAAAAAGAGAGAATCGAGTGCTGTGATTCAGAGAAGCGAAGAGCGACTCTTCAAACTCATAATTGATGTGAAGGTGTTGGATGCCAAATGTCTGTTGGCAAGACAGCAATGGGGACAGACAGCTGAAAGTCAAGAGGGAAACAGGGGTGAGAGAGGAGAGCTGATGATTGAGAGACCAGGGAAAGAGTTTGTGAAGTTTTACACATCCCATTTCTTCTAATGCTGATCATGTTCTCATTTGTTACATGTGCCTAAGGATGCAAACGTCAGTCAGTCCATCCATCTGTTTGTTTACGCGCCCAACACTTTGATCCAGAGAAGGATATCATGGCAACTACTGCCAGATTGCTATGACATTTATTCATGGTTCCCAGAGGCCAACATGTCTCCTTGTGCACAAGAAATAATCAAATCTAACAGCTTGCCATGAAGCTTTCTGAGGATGTTCACGCTCCCCAGAGGGTGAATCGTTTTTTACGTTAAACTCTCCATGAATGTTCCTCATCACTTCAAGCTGCTACATGCCACTGTTTTCAGTGGGAAAAGCTCTCAAAGTTAGCATCTAGCTGGTGAACCTAGTGGAACATTTAGCTGCCAGATATAGACGAAACCAGAGCTAAAAGGAGGGTGAATGTTGGACTTTTGTCCGTCCTTTAGCATGGTACAGTATGTTGTTCCGCAATGACCCAGTTTCAGCACCAGGAGACTGGATATTGGGCCACGTGCGGGTCCATAAGGGGTTAAGAGCTCCCCCAATGTAGCTTCAAGACAGGCTTTCTAAATTAACAATAAAATCTTATAATCAGCTCTCGGATTCATCGGGAGTCGGCGGAGGTTAGCTGGAACACTGGTGATATGCTCCTATCTGATCCAGTTAAAAAGCCCTGCAGCTGCATTTTGTACTGCAATCGATGCAGAGCGTTTTGGCTGAGGCGCGGCACTATGATGAGTTAGGGCTCTAACTTTATCCAGATGACCTCATTTTTTAAGCATTTCACAGGTGAAGGAAAACGAGCCTGAACAACCCTCTCCACTTGATTATTAAAGCCGGGGTCAGATGTTGACTCCCGATTTAATACACCCGCCGTCCAACAGAAACAGTCGCGTCTCTTTTTTGGGAGTTGATCTCCGAGCGTGTCCCGGTCGGATTTGAACGCCGGGGATATTTGAGGAAGAGGAGGAGCAGAGCTGCCTCTGTATTGTTATAGGACAGTGTATGTAGATTCCTGCGATTTAATCCGGAGCACTCTGTTGGAGAGATGCTGGGTGTTTTTCGTGTGTGTGTGGGGGGGGGGGTGACAGAGGACGGAGGGATAAAGGGATGTGGTACAGTAAACAATAGAATAAAGGAGGGAGGTCAGGAGAGGAGAGAGAGGCAGAACAGAGAGAGGGAGGGAGGGAGGAGAGTGGGGTCATGGGAGTTTGTTGAGGAAGTAAGCTGATTTGCAGTCACAGCATATGTCTTCTGTCTCTTATTCCATCTCACAGTCTACCCCCCCTCTCCTTATCTGCCCCATATTCTATCTATCTATCTATCTATCTATCTATCTACATCACATGAAGAAACGTTAATGGTGGTTCCCCCCCGTGGCAGCGCAACAGTGATGGAACATTTACCCCGTTGAGGTGTGAGGTGAGCGCATTCATTCGAGCGCTGCCCTTGAACTCTGTCACGCGGGGTATTGCCGTTTCTCGAGACTTTATTTACTTTCAGCCGCCCTTAGCGATAAGTCTGAACACACCGCTTTGATTTCAATTTGCGATAACTTGCCACCGCTCGTCGGCTACCTTCGGTTTGCGACCGAATACCCGCAGGGCCGATGGCGTTCTCGTCAACCTCAGCGGCTGACATCCAAGACTAAGGCGGTGAATCTTCATGAATTCTACAAGCTAATGCCATTAGGGAAGCGTTTAAGATCACCTGCATGTAAAACAAACAGAAGTAGGTTGGGTTTTGTTCCGGAAGCCATGCGGCTTGTGAACAGCCCCCAGTCAACGTGACTCGTTGGGTCAGCGCTGAATTGGCTTTACACATATTTAGTATTTTTGCCGCATATTGTTTCCGTGTGTGTGTGTGTGTGTGTGTTTTCTGTGTGGTGTTCTTGAATTGAATTGAATACCTACAGGCAAAAGAGAAGAGTGATGATCAGCAGTCAAATCGGGGCGGGCAATAAGCTACACCGAGTCAGTTCAGCACCAAAGACGACACGCAAAAAAATAAAAACCCAACAAAAACAAAAACAAGTAGATAATTGGTGACAAGCTGTGACCAGCTTGGCTCTTAATTGACTCACTGCGGATTAGAAGCTGGAGCCTTTGTAGCTGTGACCCCACACATGTGAAAGAGCACGCCGCGATGCATTATCTGCTATATTCCAGTTCGAGGCTTTATCCGCTGCATGCAGGACTACAGTTATTGGTGTGACATCGGGCTACATGCATGGAGCGCGCGCGCCTTCTTGCGGCTGTGCCTCCCGTACATCGCGTTACAGTGGATAAACATGGCCCATCATGTGCCGCTCCGTGGGCCTTCCGTTGACCGCGAAGTTCCAGGAACTCACTTCCTCGGGTGTTTCTCCAGCAGCTTCACCGCGAGGGCAACGTCCACTTCCACTCCCTCCAACTACAGCGGCACAGAAGGGGGTGATGTTCCGCAGCTATTGGAACGTTCCCTGTTATTTACGTCAGGATACGGGCGATCAAAAAGCCCCCTTGGGCTGGCGTCAAACCAGCTTGGGAACAACTGAGGGGTAGATTTGTGAGAGGTAACACAGCATACGCAAGATACCATTTCAGCCCAGCCAACCTAGGTCTTATGTTTAGGTCTTGCCAATCTTTGACAAGACATTTGGGGAGGGGGGGGGTCTTGGAAGCCTGGAAGTCCTATATTGCTGTCTTTGAGGGGACGGAGTCACAAGCAAACGCTGTATCACGGGGCTGGGCAACTTATTGGAAAGTCAAAAAAGTAACCGAAAACCGACATTATGACTCTGTAACCAAGCTAATGGTTTTGGTCTTAAAAATGTGTCAAATGTGTGTTATATATATATGTATATATATATATATTGTTGTATTTCTGCATTGGCTCGTGTATTGAATGATTTATTGATACACATATAAGAGCACTAATATATATATATGTATGTAAATGTATATTTGTGTATATATGTGTGTGTGTGTGTTTTTATGTATATATACATACATAAAATAATTAGAGGCTTAAGAAAAATGACAAATTCATTGTTATCAAAGCAGAGAATTATGCAAACTGTCTGAGTTTTTCTTTTTCTTTTTTTCTTCTCTGTGCTCTTCTCATATAGAAAAGGGCCCATGTCTTGTACTTCTGCACCAATCAGGATTTAAATCTGAATCCGATGGCAGCTGGAGGGTATCGTTCGCCGTCCGCTGCCGAGATGTGAAGAGTTTAAATGTGAACACGCGCGCGGGGGTGAAACTTCATGCGATCCACTTCCAGGAACGCCGCGTTTGCCACATTGCCTTATTTTGTTTTCCTTTCCTCCCAGCTCAGCCTTGACTACAATTGACTGAATGTAAAATCTCTCTCATGAAAAAGAAGAAACCGTGTTTGATATATATACATACATATACAGTATATATGTGTAGACCATTCGAGGCTTTTAAGAGCCTGCATTCATTACAGAAAGTAGATGGGTGGAAATGAAAGTATTCAGCGGTGAATTTCCATATGATCGACGCTGTTATTTTTCTACCGTGGAAACAGACTCGAGGCTCCGTATTCATCTTGGAACTCCCCCTGGTGCGTTTCCATTGGTCCGAGCGGCAACTAAGCGCCGCATCTGCTGTGTGTGATGCACCAACCTGCTCTCCTTGCTGCTCTCTGCTGCGTTTGATATGCTGTCGGAGTCTGAAATTGTCGCTGTCTTTGCTGAATACTGATACACGTTCTGCCCTGTGTGTGCGTGTGTGTGTGTGCGCGTGTGTGTGCGTGTGTGTGTGTGTGCGCGCACGCCTGCCACTTTAGATGATGTGTTGGCGAGGGATGCCGGTGAGTGTGTGATCTGTCTAGAGGAACTGCAGCAAGGGGACACCATAGCCAGACTGCCGTGCCTCTGCATCTACCACAAAAGGTGACACACACACACACACACACACACACACACACACACACACCGAGAGATTTGAATCACTGCCCGTTATATAATTTTGCACTTCTTCTAATTAAATCCACTCACTGCGCTCCAATAAAAACATTCCTTACAGATGGACAGTGCTCGTTGCCTTTGATTTAGAGGTTATTCATATCGCGTCGTTGGACAATGAAGGTGCTGCGTGTAGCATTTCTGAACGTCGATGTATCACTGTCAGATTAGCTGTGACAGCTTTGGATAATTACCATAAACAAATGAGAGCAGGCTGCCGACAGCTGATAGCTGCCGGTGTCTCTCAAAAGTCTCACTACAGCCGAGGGGCCGTTACCCATCAGCCCTGGCGGTTCCACAAAAAAAACGCAAATACACTCAACCTTTTTTTGTTGTTGTTGTTTGTTTGCCACTATCACTAAAAACAGCACCCTCTTCCTGTTGTTTTGGTGTTTGGGGTTTTTTTTTGTCCGCTATGTATCAATTCGGCCGATTTCCCTGCCAGTTTGACTCAATGTTAGATTTAATGCAACGCGTGTGCACGCTGCGTACACGGCAGTCACACTGGTGCCCGTGCATATAAATGCGGGAATGTTTTATTGACGCGGAAACGTTGCGCGCAGCACCTTTAATCTCAGATCTGTCAACACAAGTTGCGAGTGATGTTTGAGGGAAGTGTACTGCTGTTTCATGCACAGCCTCAGTGTGTAAGTAGGAGTGTAAGTTTATGGGCAGTGTGATTACTCAGGTACTGTGCTTGAAAACACTCTTTTTATGATGCTTCACATTTCAGTTTTTACTTAACTGCGTTTCTCTGACACCGTTCGATCCACAGACACACGCACACAGGTACGAGTGGACATGTTGTTATTCGGATTAGTATTTGTATTGTATTGTATTTGTAAATTAGGGTTGAGGTCCAAGTAAACGTCGGGCGGCTTCGTCTGCTTTGCAAAACCTACATTAGTTGAAAAAGTCACACCCGCTTGTAGCTCACCCTGACAGCTCCAGTCACTTTGCAGAGTAAGACTGATTGGATTCCACACACGTGCATGTATTTATGATATTGCATGATATTAGCGTTAGCATCAGTAATCCTGGATCCTTTCAGAGGATACCTTGATCTGCCTCAAAAACCCTTTACTAGCTGGAAAAGTGAGATACTCCACTTGAATATTTTCATTTTCTGCTACTTTGTATTTCTGCTTCGCTACATTTTAGGCTCCAAGTCACTGGCAGTCAACGTTAGAGTCCCGTTTTCCAACGTAAATGAGGTTTGCAAAGGTTCAAACATCTTGAATGGCTTTATCTGCCTTAAAAAAACAAACCCCAAAACATTTTGGTTGGAAAAAGTCACATCCGTAGTACAGCTGTGGAGTACGTGAATGTTTTTATGCTACTTCATACTTCCACTTCACCACACCTCTCAGGGAAATATTATGGTAAAATATATAACAGCATTATTTTTGCTAAACCCCGTTTATTGGTCAGCTATAAGTGCGGGTTTCAGATAAAGCTTTCGCTTTTAAAATGAGTATTGCTATTGTTGTTTTTACGTGAAACCACCCACCAATTGGTTCCCCTTCAACAGGTTGCAAGATTGGTTAAGATTAACAGCACTCTGATGGAGTACAAGTACATTTTGCAACATTCTGAATGCGGGGCGTAGCCTACCTGTAGTTGGGGGGGTTGAAACGATGCACATGTGGGTTTGCTGTGACGCTGCCGCTGTGTTTCCCTCCGGGTCTCATTTATACATTGTGTGTTGTGTATGTTCTGCTGATGTGGGAGTGCGTGGAGGCCTTCCAACATGCCTACGTTGTTACTTTAGCAACAGTCCTCTGTAGTACTGAATCCATTTAAGACGGCAGTGTAATTCGCTCGTTGTCTTGTGATGTGCTTTATCAAATTTCTAGTTTTATTCCCTCTCTTGTTATGATTTTGTGGACTGTGATTTCACTTCAGCCCTGATGACTGACCTTTCGGCCTCAAGCATTTGGCCCAAGCCTCCTCTGAGTTTGCAGCTGCATTATGTAGACTTATAAACCTAACGCCTGCGTGTCTTTGTTTTTTGCCTGCAGCTGTATAGACTCATGGTTTGAGATCAATCGGTCCTGCCCCGAACACCCCTCTGACTGAATGACCACCGGGCCCATTATGAATACTGTTCAAGGTGAGACACACAGCACACACAGCACACACACACACACACACACACACACACACACACACACACACACCACTGTCTGAATGCTAATTATTGCAAGATAAGACTTCGTATTAAAATTCAGATGTGGTCCGCTCATTGTCTTCCTCCATTGATATGATGGATTTGATGCATTCGACTGGATACCAATTCATTGTGGAAATGATCCTTGCTGTGCATGGGAGGACCTGAAACGTGACCAAACAGATGAAAAGTTGAAATAATAATACAGCTGACGTACAGCACCTTTCAAAGGCCAAGCTACAAAAACGCTTCACAAGGCGCAAACAAGCTAAAAACCGGTTTACCATAAAACATAAAACACAGAACAGCACAATGTGTCAATGTGAGTCTGCAGCCATGCTAGCTGCTTCGTGAGGCTGCACTTAGGCACGGCGTTAGCACGCTAACATGCCGATGTTAATGCAGGTATGTTTATGATGTTGGTTTAGCGTGTCAGCACGCTAACATTTGCTAACTAGCAAACAAAACCCGGCAAAGGTCAACGGTGGTCACAAACCACAAAGTATTGGAAATTTCGGCCTGATGATGGCGCTAGATGAAACGTTCAGGCATCACCGACGTTATTACATTTCGTGTTGGTACTTTAGTTCATTAATACAGCAATTCATATTCATATAGTTCATGAAGTTTCAGTGTTATAATACTTAAGTTGCTTGTTTTGTGAATAAAACATTTGTACAGTGGCCCATAGAGGCCGCAAGATGGCCGTAGCCTCGCTGTGTGTGTTGTGCAATCCAGGAAGTAACAAACACGAGACTGCTTTGTTTGCGGGAGAGAGAGAAAATGAGGATCACTAGGACTAGGATTCATCCTCTGGGGACCGCGACTGCGTGTGCAAAACTTCATGACAGTCCATTGCTGTTGAGGCATTTGCGGTGGCTCTGGATGAGAAGCCAGGGGATCAATGACGTCGGCAAACTGAACTCCGTCCTCTGGGGACCATGAATGTCTGTGCAAAGCCTCACGGCCATAGAGCCAAGCTGCTAGCATGGCTAAAAATGACGTGATTAGTGGAGTCGTTTTAGGGTTAAAGATACTATGGTACACTCTTGCACTCATACACAGAGTGAGTAAAATCACTGTCATGTAAGCCACTGAAACCATGTCTCATCTATGAATGTGTTGCTTAATAAACCATGTATAACTGCAAGTCACGCTTTATCCCCCCCCCCGTCTCTCTTGTCTGTGCCCCCACCTCTCCTCCTCCTCCTCCTCTGTCTCCAGGACACCTCGTGGTCCTGCTGTGGATATCTGGAGACACAGACGCAAACCAAATCTGATGAAACAATCAAAGCGATCAACACATCCTTATTCTGACAGAATCCATCGTCCCGACCAAGATTAATTATCCCTCGTGAACTGAACCAAAAAAAAAAAAAAGAAATGTGACTGTCAAACCATCGTACATTAAAGGGCCCCACGCCCAGCCCTCCATTTAACGTCTGCTGAAGAGACTGCTTACAAAACGCCCCCCCCCCCCTGCCCTTCCAACCCTCCCCTTCCACTTCTCCAGGCTGATAAAGTCCCTTACAGGACTTCATCACCCCCCCCCCCCCCATAACTCAACTGGCCAGTTGCCTCCCTGATGTGCTCAGGTCCTCGCAAGGCCTCCAGCAACTGGCCTTCCATCTCGTATCTAGACCCAGGCCGGTCAGTCATTAGTGTCCAGCCCTCCCATGGCCTTAGCTGACGGAGAGGAGAGGAAGCAGAGCAGGGAGGGGGGCAAGGAGGGAAGAGGAAGGAGACCACGCAAAGAAAGAAGGAAGGACGACGAGGATGAGAGGAAGGAGGAGGACTAATGGAGGATTGTTGACTGGCAGAAGCTTGCTCTGAGAAACTTTGGCGGGCCTCTCATCTCACAGCAGGACTCCGACTTGGTGACGTTCCCTCGCAACAGACTGCGTCCCGGCGTTGCTTCTTTCTCATCGCTCCTTCTCACACTTCTTCAGTTCTGCTGCGCCCCCCCCCCCCCCCCCCCCCCCCCCCTCGCCAATTTCATGACTCGTGACGATGGAATCAAAAAAGTCAGCGAAATGCTTCTTAGATCTGATTACGTGCACATCTGGGCAGGCAGGGAGGGATGGAGAGGGTTTAAAAAAAACAACAACAACAACAACAACAAAAAAAAAAAAACGTGGGATGCCAGCTTGTCTAGTATGTATAGGATGGAGGGGGATAATCCAAAGATGGACTGGGGGTGGTAGAGGAGCAGTCTGAGCATGCTCAGTTCTGATCGGGAGGGAGGAAGGGGCCAGCAATGTAGTTTACGCTCCTACTGTGTAACGTGAGTGTTTGGGATACCCCAGTGTCAGGCTTCACCCGGTATGTGTATGTACACTGTGTGTGTGTGTGTGTGTGTGTGTGTGTGTGTGTGTGAGCTTGGAACCGTGACAACATAGTTTTTGCTGAAGCCTAGTGTGTGTGTGTGTGTGTGTGTGTGTGTGAGACAGCGTGAAAGGTCAGTGTAGAGGGCTGACTGGGACAGTGCTGTGTGTGTCTGTGTATTGAAATGTTTACAGTCTAGATGTCCATGTTCCCTGCGTGTGTGTGTGTGTGTGTGTGTGCGACTGGCAGTCCTCCCTTTACTTTGCTGATGTTTACAGCTACAGAGAAGCGACATGACATATTGTAAATTACACGCGTAACCTCTCTCGGTTCTTTCTTTTCAGATCTGCCAGATTTTTCATGTGATCACGATTAGTCTTTTTTCTTTTTTTTCTCCCCCTTTTTTTTTTTTTCTAGTGAGAGCCTCGCTTTGAGAGAGAGAGAGAGAGAGAGAGAGAGAGCGAGCGAGCGCGCGTGCGTCCCCGTGCAAATGACTGTTCTTGTGCATGTGTGTTTGAGTGTGTGATTCAAAAAGGCGCCTCTTGGCCTATGCTACTGTCGGTTCCCCACATGTTGTGTTTCTGCTAGAGTAGGTCTGGCTGACTGCGACTGGAGACGTGAGCCACTCAGACCCGGAAAAAAAACAAAACAAAACAAAACAAAACAAAAAAAAAAGGACTCTGTAGTCCCACCGTGGACCCACTGAAAGGGGCTTATTTATTCATTTGTTCATATTTAACAATATTTGTTTAATATTCCAATCATGTGAGGTGTTACTCACTCTTCAGAATGCCAAGAGCTGATGTATGAAGACTACTACGAATCAACATACAAACAAACTGCATTTACAACGCTACTGTAAACAAATGGTGGAATAAATTGTGCTAGATGACAGACTCCATTCTCAACTTTCATTCTGTGGCCCAGACACAACCCACACAGGCTGAACAGCGCCAGACGTCTTAATCCTGAGATTATCGGCGACCTATAGACGCGCCGCATGTATTCAACCATGCATATTAGCGGGACCTGGTGTTACAGTTGAGGAGAAATCCACCCTTGAGTCAGCCAGAACATGTTCGGCACACTCACACAGGAGTTATTTTGGGGTCTGAATGTGACGTATCTTATTACGCTGAGCCGTTTCACTGCATTTCCCAGGATGCCTTTCGACACTTGACAACTACAGCTACAGCTCTTGAATATGAGGCCACAACAGTGGGAAAAGGATACTAGATAATTATGATTTAACAATGCTATACTCAACTTTGTTTCTGAGAAATCTTTTGTCAGTTTGGCTTTTAGCACTACAGTACCCATGAGCCTTAGTCGCCATTGCGGTGGAGAAGAAGCCAGAGAGGAGACAGAGGTGCAAACCAGCGCTGAAGCAAATTCAGAATGGTTTGTTGTTGCCAGAACCAGACTTTAAAAAAGTGAGCTTAAGCCCCCTGAATCAGGTTTCGACAAAGCATAACTTAAGCTGTTAGCGGGGCATGCAACAGGTTTTTAAGCTTAGGCGATTTGACGTTGTAGTTGGCGTTTCTCCCTATGTATTTATTGTACACAAGCTTGCACCTGTTGAATTCTGGGAAAAAAAAATGAAAAACTAACATGCCATCAAACTCCGTTAGAAGTCGTGGAAAATATCCCAGTTTGACATCACGCATCGACGGAAGGAGATTCAGCGTTCCGAAACACTGAGTTTGGGCCGGAGGGACATCGCAAATGCAAGACAAGCTGCGGTTGAAACATTGAAAAGTGTGGATTCTTCCTCGAACAATTCTTCTCGATTGACGACTAGACGGTCGCGGACGAAGGGACGTGTCGGTCCCAACCCTCAAACCCCTCGAGTGCTGTTCCACTGCTGTAAGAGTTGGACTCACTTGCTGAGATGCTTTCAGGGAAACCCAGCTTTCGGGGTGGGGGGGGGGGATTTTTCCAACCAAATTCTTGAATGTTGGCAGGAAATCACTGATCAGAGCTGAGGACTCCCTAACGGCTTCAGAGCACTACGACTCTCTCTCTCTCTCTCTCTCTCTTTTTTTACCAACAGATGCTACATCATCAAATATCTTTTGGGGTGTAACTTCCAACACCCCTGGAAGTGTGTGCATGTATATATATGTATATATATATATATATATATGTGTGTGTGTGCGTGGAAAAAAAGAGGTGTCTGGCAAGCCATGCACGCCATATTTTGAACTTTTTAATCGCTCATTCTTCTTGAGGTATAACTTTGCACTAAAGTAAAATGATGGGCGGTGAAGTTGTCACCCCCTTGCTTTTATCCCCGCGTTTTATTGCTTGCTTTATAGCTGTTAATAGCGGGAAGTGTGAAATTTAACGCAACTGAATGCAGTCCCCTCCCAAAGGGGCCTCTGTGGTGCTCTGAAGCTGACAGGAAAACTGCCTCAGATGTGATGAGTTGGGAGTTTACACCATTTGCACAACACAGGCTGCTCTGTGCCGCGCTTGTCATGAGGGTGTCTATTTCCTGTAAAAGAGGTTTTTTTTTTTTAAAGTCCATCTTGGGGACCTTTAAAATGAGAGCCTTTTCCTACGCGTTACTCGAAGTGCATTACGGGGCATTATGAGGACGGAGAAACATACATGTATGTATAGCTTAAAGCTGCTCTAGTCAAAATGATTAGCTAAACAGTGGGTGAAATGACTAAGCGAGAAAGCTTTGATGAACTCACTTTCCGCTACCTGACCCGGCCCTTAATGGCAGACGGACGAAATGAATGCTGATGCTAACTCTGTGTCTGATGGATGTGTAAATAAGGCAACCGTTTGCTGATACGCTAAGCTATAAAAACGGAGGAAGGCGACGGTATGTCACCGTTGTGGTTATTAGCGTGTTCCGCTGCCCTCAAGTGGCCACAAAATGGATGAACGCAGCTTTAACGATTACTTTCAGAAAACAATGAGCTTTAGAATGTGTGATGACACGCATTAAAGCAAAAAAAATAACGCCAGTTTTCTCAGAATCAAAATTACATCACACTGTTAATAAATTGAGTTGTTCGTCTGGGCACGGTCGCGTCTTCGCCCCAAAAAAGTGAAGAATTAAAGTTTACATTTGAAATCTTTTTTTTTTTTTTCCTCTGTCATCGCTTGATGGTCCTCCCTGAAGTATCCCATGCTGGCTGCTTTGGAGAACAAGCGCACGCTTTGTTCCTTCTTCCTCTTCTTTGTTCGGAGCGGCCATCATGTGACGTCGAGTTCAGCTTTAGTGGAGTTTGAATGCGGTACGAAATTGAATGATTTAATCCCGCTTATTATATCGCATCTAATATTGAAGCACTTGTGATGATAACGAGGTTCAAACGAGGTGTTACAAGCCCGTTGGCTGGCGCGGAGATCATCCCCGCTCCTTATTAGTGTCCGTGTCACATGGAGGATTCCAGACAGAGGGCAGTGTGAACTTGGGCGAGGATCGGGGATCGGCGTCGTGGTGCATAACAGTGGGCCGTAAGAAGCCAAGTAATAACGGTAACTGCTAACCTCGTTGACTTTTTTTGTGTGACACACAATGTTGCCCTGTGTGTCGCGGCCCGCGGCTAATGGAGGGGGATGATCTCTCTGGGAAATGACGTGTGCTTTAGTCTGAAAATATCAAATGAGTCTCCCAAACTGCTGCTACAGTCGGCAGTAGGCCCACTGTGCCGCCTGCCTGCCTGCCCACTCAGAGCTCGGACACAAAGCTGCAAGAGTACAGTACCTTCATTTAATATGGCTTTGTTTCATTTGACCTCTTGTAGTTCATGACTTACTTTACTTTCTGAGAATTCTTTTACTTTCCGAGGACGAACGGCTGCCTGCATTTTTGGGGGCCGCCGACTGACATGTCTGATGACTTTGATGTGCAATCTGTGGGATGAGTCGTAATAATGACACCTATGATAATCTATAATATTAAAAATGTCGAAATAAGAAAGATGACTGACCCGTTCTTCCTGTTGTCTAGATTTGTAAAGTGATGTGGGGGGGGGGGTTACAGTATGGACTTTTCATTTATCAGCTGATAAATATGATCAGGACACAGCATCTAGCATCTAGCATTTGTTTCACTTCTATCTCCAATTCAATTTAATGGAAATTCAAGGTTGACTTTCCAGTGCTTGTTTGAAGTACTTTTCAGCTTATCTTCTTTCTATATCATTATTATTATTATTATTATTATTATTATTATTATTTCCAACTTCATCACTGCTAAAAAAAAAAATCTTACTTCATGACACAAGGGGACTTTAAATATATAATGGTAATATTCTGACCTCTAATGGCTAAATCCGTAATTGCACCTGACATTCTATGGCAAAAGAGAAAAAGAATTTTGTGATTCATTTCACTGTTGGAAACGTTTGCAATAGAGTTTATTCCAAACAGCGGTAAGAAAACTTAACACAACAGCAACCTGCGAATTAAAATGTAAAGTACAACAACAACAACAGCAACAACTTCATAAAGGCGTGGACAACAGATCATCAGATCATCGTCATCAGCTCGACTCAGATTGAATCGATTGCTCGGGGCTAGACCTCGCAGCCTTGCTCTGATTGGTCAGCAGGTCTTCGCGCCAAAGCACCAGAGGAGGACGAGTTGTAAACAAGACGGGGGAGATTTCTATCCAGTATTTCAGTAAATATATTTGATATAAAGCTACGTTTGCCCTCGTTCCGGGACAAAATGGATACACAGTCGTACATGGCTGTACAACCGGGGGTGGGAATGGAGGAGAATTTCATGTCTCTGGACGATATTTTGCTCTCTCATGAGAGACTTCCCATACGGACGGAGTGCGCTTTTCCCCGACTGGGATTCCTGGAGAAGTCGACTGACACGCAGGACATACCGGAGGTCGGTAAAGTTACCAAAGAAAAAAATCTATCAAACGTTGAAGTAGTTACAACGTTAATGCATTTATTTAGAAATAACTGTGTCCACCAGAAGTACACCTAAAGTAGCCCAGATACCGGTCATTATTGTGTAAAGAAAGTTACGCCAAACCTCGTTCAGAATTTTGCAGTTTATTCTTACTTTGCTGTACTGGCACCGGCACATATGTGGTAGGAAATATATTAAGACTGTTAAAGGATAAGTAAGACCGACTTTACAATTCGGCAACATCTACTACCTACCAAAACTTCAACTTTATCGTTAACCCGGAGGAAATTGTTATTTGCATTGGGGCAATAACACACAGGCCAGCCAGCGTAACGTTGACGTTACACAAAGTAACAATCGATGGTCATGGACATAAAAGCAATACTATGTATTCTCTTAGAAGAAATAGTCCCTTTTCACCGATGATATTTTGACATGGTACAGTAGGAAACACAGAGGTAAATATCAAAATGAACGATGGCCAAATTCCATTTAGCTGCTTTAGCTTCAGTTTCCTGGTGTTGTGCATGCTGGCCCACTGTCATACTGCTACACTAGAGCAGAACAGAGCCGTTGTTACTGTTATTTACAACGGATGTGCTTCTCAAAGTAAAAGTTGAGTTATTGAACTCCAACAAGAGCATTTCACATAAAAGTCTTAAAAAAAGATGGTAGACAGTATGGACCCCCAGATAACGGGTGTCTTGACAGTTACTTCAACCCCGAAGTCTGTGTCCTTTGTCTTAGGCTACAAAGATGGAGCTTCCTCTGTGGCTGTCCAAGGGGCTGTACGAGAAGAAGAGGAAAGTGTTGTCAGTCGAGCTTCCGAAGGTGTACAAAGAGGGCTGGAGGACTGTGTTCAACGCTGACCCCAACGTGGTGGACCTGCATAAGATGGGGCCCTACTACTACGGTCTGGGCTCCCAGATGCTGCACTTTGACAGCCCAGAGAACCCGGAGATCGCACAGACGCTGCTTCAGGTGAACAACATGCGCAAACATTAACACAGAAGGGTCCTTAGACTTAGACTTTATTAATCCCACAGCGGGGAAATTTACAAGCCACAGCAGCAAAGACAGAAAGGTGCAGAAACACACAGCAGACAGCACTGTGTCAATAAGAATTAGAAGTATTTTTAAAAAAAGAAAAACTATACAAATAATAAATACAGATATAAAAAATATGGGGGACAAAAATAAATATATACAAGTGTGTACAAATTGTGCAGATTTATGTGCAGTTAAACAGTCTTATAGCCGTAGGAATGAACGACCTGTGGTAGCTCTCCTTCTTACACCGTGGGTGTAACAGTCTGCTGCTGAAGGAGCTGCTCAGGGCCCCCACAGTCTCGTGCAGGGGGTGAGAGGTGTTGTCCATGATGGATGTCAGCTTGGCTAACATCCTCCTCTCCCCCACCTCCTCAGTGGAGTCCAGCGGGCAGTCCAGAACAGAGCCGGCTCACCTAATCAGTCTATTGAGCCTCCTCCTGTCCCTGTCCGTGCCAAGGTGGAACAAAAAGATCTTTCTCTGCACATTTCACTCTCTGTTTTTTTTGATAGAAAACGTCTAACAAGATCCTACCAGTCAAGTGTGTCTTGGGGTGGTCCATCCATAGCCACCCTGCAGCACACATCGAGGTGGACATATTTGAGTCTGTTCCTCTTCACATATAAAAAATGATGAGAATCAGTCATTTGTAACAATTTGTATTCAATAATTGCATCCTTTTTGCTCACCAACTGGAAGGGCAGGGAACAGCCTCTACATCTGCTGTCTGGATGGATGCAGTGAGGGAAGTGTAGCGGCTGACAGACTAAGCTGAGGGTAGAGAGACCAGCCACAGCGCCGTCTCCTCAAGAGAGTGTACACTGGAAGAATAAACCGAATAACCAATTAAAGCCCATAAAACACATTGACATCAGCACTGATTAATATCCTTCAATTTCTACAAACGTCGAGATCTGAGAGCTTGACTTGACTTTACTGGAATACATCCCCATCAAGAGAACCTCCAAGTCAAGCCAATTTTATTTATGTAGGCCAGTATCACAAATCACAATTTGCCTCAGTGGTTTTACAATCTGTACAGCACACAACACCCTCTGTCCTTAGACTCTTGATTTGAATGGGACAGCTCAGGGAGAGCAACAAAGGAGGCGGCGGCGGCATGCACAGCTTGGCAGCTTTTAGGGCACAGAAACAAAACCAGCAGGGGGTTAGAGAAATGCAGTCCATATCAAAAAAGTGTGCAGTCTGTGGTCCTCGTTCAGCCTTGCCAACGAGCTGGTTTGGTCACACCCATGGCTTGCATCTGTGCTCTCCAGATCTGGGGATTCAGCACTCCAAAATCTCCCAGACTACCCATCTGTGGGGGATCTGCTCTCCAAGTTTTCAACCAGCCAGGGCTAGGGCAGTGTGTATTATTCATTTACTCGAAAGGAAGGTCTAGATCTCATCCACATTTTTTTTTTTTAAGTTCAGAAATAAAACTCCCAAACTCCATCTTGGAAATAGCCAGGGCAGCTCTTCAGACCAGTGTCTGATCCAAGCCAGTTCATCCGTCTCTCCTTGACCACATGCTGGGTCCTCGTGTTTTGAAGGGAGGAGATGAATACAGATACAGATACTACAAAGAACAAATGTCTGCTGACAACGACCTTAAATCTTCTAAGACTGATACACAGCAAGCCTAGTTTATCAGTCACCAAAAAAAAAAATAGGTTTCTTCTCTGAAAAACCTGTAGAGTTCCTTAGCCGTTGGCTGAGCCAGGCTACCTGTTCCCCCTGTTTCCAGTCTTTATGCTAAGCTAAGCGAACCGGCTGTTGGCTGTAGCCTCAGATTTGAGGTGAGAGCGAATCAATCTTCTCATCTAACTTGCCAGAAAGCAAGCAAGCAAGCTTATTTCCCAAAAAGCATATGAGAATTTCACAATCTGTGATGCACAATAGGATTTGCAGCCTTTGATAAAGGAAGTGTTATTGGTGACTTGTGCTGGGTTTCTTTTAATTGTATCAATAAATGTGTGGTAAAATATATGTATATATGTATGTATATTTGTATATATATACATGCACTGATGGATCATCAGACTTTTCAAAAACTTCAAAACAAATGGAGCCAGTGCTATTTAATACATTACAACTAGGGGGAGCAATCAGATCAGAAAACGTGGCCGACTCCTGGCTCGCCCGGTGCAGCTGTCACCAGGCAGATTGACTCTAATCTCATTGTCTGACAGGCGAACATGAACAGAGGGTCGTTGCACACTATAAGACTCCGCGGCGGGACTCACCACCAGCTTCAACACATAGTTTACCATCCTGGTGGGCTTCATAAGAGAATCCACGATACTGGATGTCGTCCCCATTTCCTCAACTAGTGATGTTTTATTTAACTCCGAGAGAATCAAGAACCAAACGAGTGAAAACTGAGCTTGTTGTAAAGACTTGTTTTCCACATCAAGGTGTAAATTAGGAATTCCATTCCATCGCTTGACTTTATTTAATTTATGTTAGAAGTGTAATGTAGCCGGGGGCCAGCTCTGGACACACACTCTTTGATGTTTCAATATTTTCATGATCAGTTTTTTTTTTTTTTGCCTCAAGGCAGGTGACATGTCTTAAGTTTAACATTACATTTTATATCAAAAGTGACCACTGGTTCATGAACTAGGTCACTCCCAGCATGCCTTGATGTGAAATACCATAACTGTAGTACTCTCTCTCTCTCTCTCTCTCTCGCAGTACTCCTGTATGTATGTATTTATGTATGTATGTATGTGCTGTCTTTTTCTCCCCGTCTAATTGGCGGCAAATTGTTGACATTGTCCTTCGCCCAGACGTTCATCGGCCGCTTCCGACGGACCATGGACTCCTCCCAGAACGCCTACAACGAGGACACGTCCGCGCTGGTGGAGCGCCTGGACTGTCTGGAGAAGGCTCTGTTCAGGTCGGGCCAGAGCGGCCTCAACGGCTTCCAGAGCTGGGAAAAGGGCCAGGCGTCGCAACTCACCGCCTCCAGTCTGGTCCTCAACTACCGCAAGAGGAAGATCACGGACATACAGCCCTGATCTAGGTCAGAACTTGGTCAACACGTCATGGAGCAACGGACTCTGGCTTGCTGTCGTTTTCATTTCCTCGGACAGATCCAACCCCAACATCTGAGCCACGCCCTCCTCTCTGTGGTGGGACGGCGACCCTGTGTACAGTACACATCGTGTTTATGTTGTCATATTGCACAAGCTTCGTGTAATCTTGACAATTTTCAGTGTATTCATGACCACCAGGTGTTTGCTCAAACTAAATAGATTTTTGATGTTTAGTTAATATATGAATATTTGGTTTTTGAAATGATCAGTTAATTGTTTTAACATATCAAGTAAAGATTCCTAACGTTTCCTGGTTACAGCTTTACTTCAAAAACAACTGGAGATATTAAAGGGATAGCTACGTTGGTAGAAACGGTACAGCAGAGTCACCTGTTGACAAATCTCTAGTGTCTCACAACATCAGTAATACGTACTACCTGCTGTCACAATGTTGACCGCCTGTGATCCATCTGCCGCTCATACAGGATGGGCTGCTTTTCAAACTGTTGACCAGAAGTCTCTTAATGTGCGTTATGAGCGTCACACAAAAAGTAGCCACGGCATGCAGACTGAGATCACCTCTGAATGCCAACTGTCGTGCACAGTGAACAGAATCTGCAGTCACCACCTGCCATGTGCCAACCGCTGGTAAAAATGTCTCTGGTAGAATTATCAGCGAGGGTCGTCCACCGCACAGGCTCGAGTTGTTGAGATGGTAACATTTTCAATGCATTTATAAACGCATCTTTCCATCAGCGCCGGCTCTCCGCTGAAAACAACACTCCCCTGTTGCCGTGAGCTGAATGTATCCGAGCACAACGTCGGTTAGCTGTCTCATCTGCTGCCACTCTAAACAAAGTGGCACAGTTGCTTTGCCCCCCCCCCCCCCCCCCTCCCCAAGAGGGGCCCACCTGCAGACTTTCACCTCCCTCCTGGAGACGCCATTCTAGTGGAACATCACTGGCCACCTGCTAAGTGACTTTATGTAAATATTTCGGAGTGTAAATCACTTAAGATGCCGTGCTGTAATGTTACGAAGTAGGACAATGAATAGCTATTGCGCAGGTGTCACTAATAACATCACTGAGGGCCGTTATAAAGAAGGGTTCCAGTAAGCCATGATGGTAATAGCAGGACCCTGGAAATGGCTGACCGGAGTAGGAAACAGCCATCATTGATGTTGTTGCTTGAACCTGTGTGTGTGCAGCAAGTAGCTTTTTGGTGTTCTGTAAAGAGAAGATGCGACAACCCGGAAAAAAACAGCCCCTTTTTCTTGCGTTTCCCCAAGGCGAATCAACAACACGGAAGGCATCTTAGGCGGTAAATAGAAATGTTATAAAAGGATCTTGTTACATCCCCTTTAGTAGAAGGTGATGGAAACATGGGGTTCAGGATGAATTGACCTCTAAAATGTTAATAAATGGACAGTGCATACATTTGTCCGAGCTTCATTTAAATCATAGTAATGGTAAGTAAGATGTTCTAAGTTTCCGCCCTTACATTGTGTTTGTATTCCATGTCTTGCGTTTTGTGCGATGTCCGATCCGCCGCGTCGCTTTGTAATGAGAACCCCTGTGGCTGTTATGGCATTCTTGAGCGTGATAATTGTCAGACTTGTGCTGAAGCTGACTCATGCTTCTTATTGATATTCAACTTAATGACTCACTTGTGCCTGCCTTTGTTGTTGTGATTTACAGTAATCGCTGCTGCATCACAAACACTGAAATGTTATGCAGTGTGGGGGGGAAAAAACAAAAAAACAAAAAAACAAGGCTGTTTGGCAAAAAGACATACAAGAGCGTCCGACAGAAAGACTTGCTTTAACAAAGTTGGCAGAAACGTGTGTTTAACGCCACAGACTCCAAAAATGGCTTATTGCAAGGTGTTGCTGGTATTTTGTCCACGCCCTCTCTTGTATGTGTGAGAGTGTGTTGGCCTTTAGCTGCTGATATCATTAGCTTGCTGTTCCCTGCAGTGGCACCGCTTGTTATCCAAAGGTGACATTGAGACGTCTTCGGCCTGCGTGCGTTTTTCTTTTGGCCTGAACTGCACCTCAGGGTGCTCTTCTGCATAGTGATACTCTTTACTTTTTTAATACTTAAATGCATTATGCGGCTAATTCAGATGGTTCAACGCACTCTCACTAGACGCACGACTGTTACTTGTAATGGAGTGGCTTTAGATTTCAGTAAAGGGCCTGGTTGTTCATGTGACACGCTCAATTGAAAGAACGGCATCAATTACATCAAATCTGCTTAAATGTTCTTCCATCCATGTAAAGCATTAAAGCCACTATGTGTAACTCCTCACACCGTGACTTTATATTTGATATATTTCATTGTATTAGACAGGAAAAGAGCATCTGGTTGATAAAATATACGCACTTATCTCAGGAGTTTATATTAAAACAAAATACTGCTCTGGCATTTTAAATCAAATGATCCCCGGTAAATCTTGAATGTGTCACTGGACATGTTTTTGTTGAAAACACCATGAGAGGCATTCACCACTCCACATGTCCTCGCCACACCTCTGCCATGGCAAAGCAAATGTGCTTTAATAGCGTCAGTGTGGAGTACAGCGCTTGGAGAGGCTGTGAGAGTTGTTGTTGTTGTTGGAATGAGCGGTGGCTGAGGCTCTGCTGTCAGTGTTGGAGGAATACCTGGAGGGTGAGCCTCCATAATCTGAGAAAGTGGTGACGCAGATGTGTTGATAGGGATCATGGGTTGGCTGATGCTCCGTGATCAGAACTAGGAGTGGGAGGCGACTTAAGTTAGCAATGATGCGACTGCTGACAAAATGTGCCTTTTCGTTCAACTTTTTATTCCACTTTTCTCTCGCAATATCCTGTTTTGATACTTGAAATGTGTAAGATGCGTCTAATGACATGGCAAGAGTAAAAGTGCACGAAAACCACCACCTTTGTATGTAAAGATGACCAGTAACAACTGAATACGAACTATAAATCATTTCCCTCTAACTCAAGATCAAGAATGGCCTCAGAGAATAAATCTAAATCTAATTAAACAACATGATTTATGAAAACTAAAAGTCTTTAAAGGTAAGGTTGCTCTTTATTTATCCCCGTGGGGGGAGCAGCGGAGATGTGTAAAGACCGGAAACATTTATAATAATAAGGAATAGATAAGAAATACAATAAGGAATTGTAAAAATACTAAAAGTGCTAATAGAAATATGTAAGATCTATGCCATCGAAATAGTATTAAATGTATAAAGTGTATAAAACGGTACAAACAATGTCCACGTGTATAGGCGGTACAGGTCCAGTGGGGTGACCATCTTGCTGTGGGCCTCACAAACCGCTGAGTTGGCTGGAGACTGGAGTCATAAAGGTATCAATTACAACTTATAAACCCTTTTATAAAGTATTAGAAAGCGATAACCCCTGTTTTATACAGGGCTTTGAATGGGCAAGTACTGAAATGTATTGTACAACAGCAAAATGTATGAAATGTCTTTTTGTGTAGGCCTCCGTCAGTCAGGACAATCCCATATCGGGATCGATGGTTACAGCCCAGTTATTTTTTTTACTTGATTCAGCTGAGGCCGTCTGCGGCATTATGCACAAGGGCAAAAGCTTGTTTTTTTTTGCCAACCTTTGCCAGCACTTAACATGCTGACTGTCTTGCACACTGGAGGCTTAAGGTCTACCAAAGTCACTGTGTTCACCACAAACCGTCAACAGTCCCGCTCGCTCGCGTTGTTTTGTAACAGGTGCTAAAATCCATCCGACACAGGAAACCACAAACCCTGGTGGCTGTCGGCGAGAATATGTCCCCGTACATGGATTTATGCGGTAAAAAGGCTTTAGTGTAACAACGCATGTGAGGGGGGGTCCAGTCCCAGCTGCTTGCTGAAGTGTTAAATGTGGGTCAGATGATAGACAGCGAGCCAGGACGTAGGTCACCGCTGATGAAAATATCGACGTAGCCTCCGGGCTGTAACCATTGATCCCGATATGGGATTGTCCCGACTGATGGAGATTTGACAACATCGCTGCTCTTCTGATTCTTCATGTCGGTTCAATTCCAATACATTGTATGAGGTCAAAAATGTATCTTGTTTTTCCTTTTGTCGGAATTTGTCATTTCCATTCACCAGCAAGAGGTTAACCTGTGAAACCCTGCTGGCCAGAAATTCATACATTCTGACATTTTGCAGATAAAGATAAATCCAACTGTTCTACTCAACCTCAAAGAGAAATCCAAATAAATGTCAGTACTTGCCCATTCAAAGCCCCCCACCCCCCCGGTTAGTTTAGGCAACTAGAACTACTACTTGGTCAAGGAAAGGGAAAGATTTAAGAAACCGTTGGTTTTGTTAAGCCAACGGGTTTGCAACAACATTGTAGCTTGGTCACTAGCATTTAAAAATGGCAAGTGAAATAAATTAGTTGATCATTGCAATCAGTGGATTTGTCTTTTGCGCTGTTGACCAACAGCAAACCGTCTTGGCAGAGGAAGCTAATTTGCTAATTAGCTGTGTTGCACAATCCACTTTTATTCATCCTTTTATTTAAACCAGAGACAGGAATCGATGGTGCAAATACACCTTTTTGAATAAACTGTGAACTTCGGCTGTATTCGAAATACACCAACTATACTAGCAGTACGTACTGACATGTAGTATGCAGTATGGCAAAAACACCCGGATGTCGTACTGATTCGGGAAAAAAGTCTCCAGTCCGCATCGGACCGGTCTACCTCGCCTACTGCGTCCCACAATGAAAAAGCGCTGGCGGTGGGTTGCCATTAACGTTGCGTAAACTTCCACTCATTTCACCTTCACCTTTCTAGACGAATCTGAGGCGAGAAATAAGGCGACCCAGTTACTGAATCTTCACTATCTTCAACATTGGATCCACAAGGCCTCATTCAAAAGTTTGTGCCGACTTTCGTAAGGCAGGGGCGTAAAACCTGCATCATAATTACTTCTGCTTTCCAAAACCAGAAACCGGCTAAGCCTGGCCGGGCATGCTGCAAAATACATCGATTTGACAGTTTCATACTGCATACTACTATGAAAAGCCGCAGTATGTAGCATATGGTAGGCGGTTCCAAATGCAGCTTTGTTGTCCTTTTAACGACTGAGCTAAAAAGCAAGTTGGCTAGCTTAGAGAGCTATTGTGAAGAGGATTATGTCTGACTAGCACCGTTAGCCCGTTAGCCACAGTAGTAACTAGCACAGCGAGTAGTCCCTACATTACCAAGCTCCGAAGCACTGCTAGGACGCACGGGGATATCATGTGACGGGGACAGTCCTACAAGGCAGCTGTAACAGCGGTGATGTTAAATCCCGCAGGCAGAGAGCAATACATGAACCAGGATCACTACGTCAGGAAATCCTGCAGTGGGAATAACCTTCCTGCTCTTATCATCATTATTATCTTATTACTATCTGGATGACCCAGCGCGTAGCCCGGGCTACATTTTGGTTGAGGAGATAAATCAAAGCTCTACAGCATTAACCTGGATCATCGCAGCAACACCCCTCGGGATTAGGATAAAAATTAAAGACGCGTTCGCGGCGAATGCAGCCCCTGTCGTGACCGTGAGGGGGCCAATGCAATCGGGCTCACACCCCGGGGTGAGAAATCTAAACGGTGTGAGTCCTGTCCGTAGGTGGATCTAAGCGTCACTGCCTCTGCTGGCAGATCTGTTACAGGCTTTTCATTGCCTCTTGTCTGCGGCCTCAGCCAGAGGTTTAGCTGAAGCAAAGGGCAGACTGAGGGCGAGCGTCCAGGAAGCTGACATACAAGACACTAATGCTGCCTCTGGCCTCTGTCTACTTTAAGGGCCTCTGACATTTGGTATTTGTTGGGAGACTATTTGTGCGCATGATCAAATGTTGAGAGGAGCCCAAGGCTTGCTCTTTATCCCCCCGCCCTCTCTCACTCGGTTTGTCTCTCATTTCTGCCTAAATTGTAATGACGTTCCTTTTCTATTCTGTTTCATTTTAATTCACATTCAAACCCTGTGTGCTTGAGTCAGCCTTTCAAGTAATTTCATCACTTTCTCTCAGACATTGTGCAGGCAGAGGTTTCTATTCTGAGCAGGGCCACCGGTACACCATACTATACAATTAACATTCTATCATCACTCAGCCACAGCCTGTGCCAATTGCTCTTGCCCTAGACGACGTCGCTGGATTGAAGGATCCACATGACTAATAAATCCAAGTGAACTTCTGTGCTTTTATGCGCCGCTGTAGCTCAAGTGAACACATCAAAGTAAAGCTGCTGATTCCCGCTGTTCTGTGACTCCACCTGTTGATTTATGGTTCCCGCTGTGAAGAGCTTCCATGTGCGAAGACACTGTCACATCGGTGAGCAGGGACAGGGTGCTGTACTTACCATGAAAACATCAACCTAATACAATCCGGTCCCCCCCGAGGAGCAGCTAGAGGTCACGTGATGCTCTGGGACCATTGTTGTTGTCATTGTTGTCCATTGCTTATTACTCAGTTGCGTAAGTTTACACCATTGCTCGGGTATGTGTTTCAGTAGTTTGTTTCTGTACTATTTCAGATGTGTTCTCCCGCAACTCCGAAGCCTCCATGCCCATACGTCACAGTTTCTGTGGCTGGAGTTATTTACTGGCCAACTTAGCCCCAGTGAGTTTACACTCCCTCCAACTCTGAACGAACTGACGTGGTTTCTGAACGTGACGTTAGGCTTGCCAGTGGCTAGCTAGCTAGGGAGACACGACATGTAAATAAAGCAACTCGGGAGCTTCTAGAAGGTGCGTTCCTCGTTTTGAGGCAGCTAGCTCTAGTCGGTGGCTCTATGCTACCAGCTAGAGGCAGCCCCTGAAATGTCGAAGTAACTGAACGTTACTGGGATTAATGACTGTAATATAATTACCGAAGTTCATTATTCATTACTGAAAAAGTAACCACATTACTGTTATGGCCCGACACTGTATACCATGCTCCAAGATGGCGCACATTCGCTGTAATGAAAGTTATTCACCGGGCACACACGCTAAAAACTTTTCTTTCAGGCTTCTGCGGGCTTCGACATTTTGGGGCCCACAAAGTGTCCTTATCTGACTTTTACATTTTCGTTGGGCCAATTTGTTTATTAGACACATGATGTCACGTGATACTGCAATACCGAGTGTGGCCACTGCGCCAAAATCAACTCACGAGCTAGTGCGGGTGCTGGGGGCTTGCCTGGGGCACACGAGAGCATTTTGCCTTTCATTCATAATGAAGGAGACAGGTAGAAAACCATGACCCTAGACGCTCAAAAGCAAATTCTATAACTCAAGGAGGGACACAAGAGAGCCATCATCCTGTTTGTGAAAGGTAGCAACTGTGTTGGTGGGGAATGTGGTCGTATTTATATATTGTCTTGAGCATAAAAAGCTACGTACATGGGTTCATAATCATCTGTAGATTCATTTTCTTTCATTTGAGTATTCTGTAAGATGGAACTGGTAAAAGCTTATTTCGGTCAGGACACCACGTAAAGGGTACAGCGTCCTTCTCTCTCCCGCTGTGCTGTATTCTCGTCTCCTCTTTTTAATCAGCCTCCCTTATCTTACCTTTTAAATCTGTTATTATCCTCTCCTCTCTAAAAAGTGCCCCGGCCTTTCACCCCCTTTGTGCTCGTGCCACAGAAGAGCGGGCAAAGTGCAAGAGGAGGTGGGGGGGGGGGGGGGGGGGGGGGAGAACAAAGACGGGAGGAGAGGGACTGAATGTCAAGAAAGAGGGAGAGAAGTGGAAAGGGAAAGGGAGAGGAGGGGAGCGGCGGAGGCGAGCACTGCAGCAGCCAGACACATCTCGGCGATGAGGTGTGAGGATTAGCCGTATCTGAAGCAACGCCCCCGCTATGCTCTTCCAAATGAGGATCGTCTCCCCCTGCGTTGGCACAAGAGCAACAGCTCATACAATGCCATGTTGTCAGGGCTGGGAGGAGGAAGAGGAGGAGGAGGGAGTCCAACACGCTGTAGGCCTCGCTTCATTATCTGTAGTGGGTGGCAGGCAGCCGCGAGGGGAAAAAAAAAAAAAAAATAGGCAGCTATTTGGTAGCTGGTGATATATGTGTGTGACTATGCAACAGTGATAAACGCAATTGAGACAGTCCAGTGGTTTTTCTCGGACCCCATACTTTGGCAGTTGCCGTTGACTGATGTTTTGTCAGACATGAGACAATAAAACTGCCGCTGCTCCGGCCGTGGTTCTCCTTTTGTATTGACATACATGTAACGGACTTAATACTACGTTTGCTGTCCCTTAAAGGTGCATCAATCAGTGTTATGTTTGCAATGTGGCACACTAGCTGGTGAACACCTGGTGACTTCACCTTTCGTTAGGCTGCCACTGTTGCTTTGTATCTGCTGGACAGCAAATTGGTTTCGAACACGTTTGCCATATCGAGTTCTGCCCCCAACAAAAACCAACCAAAAAAAAAAAAAAACTCTAGCAAGAGCAAAAAGCTAACTCTTAACAAGCTCCAGAAGTGGCGGTGAGCTGAACTTGAACTGGGATTGCTAATTCCACATCTGCATCACGACCGGGTAAACTCCATCTGCTGATGAAGGCCACGTAATACGGTTGAGAACCCCAAGTAGGCCATGAGTTAAATTCTGTATCAGATGCTGGGCGCTGCCTAGCAAGAATAATAATCTAAGATAACGTGATCATTGCATCGAGTATCATACCATCATGACAGAAATGTGACTTATCAGCTGCTTGAGTGTGATCTTTTCAAATCTCCTTTTATTGCATCTCATATTGAGTCACACGCCCTACGAGTTACACCAAGAGTCGGGTCGCTCGGAGGTTTGGTTAGAGTGTGAGAACGTGTCAAAAAAAAAAAAACCTCTCATGCAGCTGAAAGGAAACACAACAATTTTTAACTGGAGCAGTTCATCCACTTTTCAACAGTTGTCGCCGGCACCCTGGGGTGCCTGGAGTGAGCTCAGGTGGCGCGCCGAGGTTTTAGCAAAGGTTAAGCCATTCAATCTCATGGCATTCAATTCATTAGGATTCAATTCATTGAGCCTGTTTATTGGAATTATACAGTGTGGACCAGGTGGATTTTCATGTGACATTTCGGAGAAATCAATGGCTTGACGTGGGGTTGGAATCTTTATGAGGCAGGTGACAATCCGACTCCGAAATGTTCTGTCAACAAATGAAACCCCACTATTTTGTCCTGGTGGGCTTGGCTGGCTTCCTCCCTCATCTCTCTCCATGTGCCTTGTTACCTGCGTGACATCTCTCAGTCCTGTAATCTATTCATTAGTTTGTCCCGGCCCACATGTTCACACGTGTGGTTGTTTGTACTTGCACTACTTCACACACACTACTACGAAACAAAATGGAGGGAAAACCCGCTCACGCCGGTTGTGTACGATGTGACTTCAAGAAGCCACTGGGACTCAAATAAGCTTGCGGCAACTGTTCGCGTGGGAGATGGACTACTTTGTCGCGCGCCGGTGGCATCCCGATTGCCATTAAATGACTTCCTCATCGGAGCTGTTAATTATTAACATATTCAACGCTCCCAAAAGCAGAAAATAATACAACTATTGATTATGTGCTCGAATGTCACTGTCCAGTGGATAACCATCTACTCCAGTTTCATCAGTTCTATGAAGCAAGGAAATCCCTACTTTTCACATGATCAGTACCAATCTACATAGTTCTTTCCTGTAAAAATAAAGTTGTCTTGTCTGATTTCTGAACTTTATCAGAGCAGCTTCCAGTTGGCAGACCGCGCCAGTAGATTTGGATCCTTTGAGGCTCTGTCTGTGGTTAAACAATACACAGCGCGGGCAACTCACTCGCTCGCGCTTACAGAAATCTACAGAGGCCAATTTGCAGCGTAACAGGCTCATGCGTCATAATAATAATAATAATAATCATAATAATAGTAACAGCAGCTTAATCCTCCCAGGGGTCAGTCTGTCTGTCTGGCAGGCAGCAGACACGCTCATGGCTCCCATGGCATTACTGCATAGAGTGAGTGCTTTTTAGAGTGGATCGATGGGAATGGACGTCGGGTACAGACATGCCAGGGGCTTGGCTTTGTGACTGGCCCCACACCAGAGCTCTAAATCCCTGCCTGTGTGCTGATTGTGGCTCCTTCATATTGTCGTTTTTTGTTTGTTTGTTTGTTTGTTAAATAAAGAACACACATAAAGGCATGAAGTCGGTTTCAGCGGGAGGTCAGGAGGGATTTCAGTGATTCTGTCGGCGGGTGAGGGTTTGAGTCCAGGCAGGCTTTTGCTAACCACTCAGCACTGTTTCTGTTCAGGACTCCCTAGAAGAAGAAAAAAAAAGCAGAGCCTTTCCCACCAAGTCTAACAGTACAAGCTCAATCCCTTTACGTATGCGTCTCAGATTGAAATGAAAATCATGGTTGTAGCGGGGTTAGGGTTAGCAGGGTCAGTCATGTATTAATGCTTGCACATTGCGTATGAGCAACCGTCAGGGCCAATAATCTTCTGGGGACACGAGGACAATTTTAGTGTCCCTGTATGTCATATAGTAAGCGCTAAATTCGCTGACTCACTGACTCCCAAAGGCAAAGGTTAATTGACATGGACCACATACTGTGTCTATATGTCTCTCTCTCTCTAGAACTAACAACCACAGTTGGACTTGATGAGTAATATCTCTTTGCTAATTAAAGTAAAATGCTAATTGCAGGAGTGTCTGATAACAATAAAAGTAAGATAAATGAGCAAAATAAACTAAAATAGAGAATATTAAGACCAACAAATACAATAGAACTGGGTGCCTGGGTAGTGGCTGGTCCCATTATTATATCGTACTGCACATGACAGATGAAAAAGATGCCTGTATGTCTGCTGATCAGGTCTCAGTGTCCGATGTTTCAGCTGTCCTTCCTGCAGAAGGGGGCTACAGTTTTATGTCCCCTGGCAGAAAGGACCTCCCGCGGCGGTCTCAGTCTCTCAGGCTCTGACATGACTCCAGCGTGGCGTGTGCGGGGGATGAGCTGATGCTTTCATTCACGTTGCTTACAGCTGTCACGTTTAATCACTTGCGAGAGCTGGTCTCAGTTGGTGGCGTGGTTGAGCCAGTCTGCGAGAGAAAGACCAGGCTAGTCTAATTCTTGAGACTTCTGAGACACGCGTGTCAATAGATGTCAAATGATTTCACATGACACGGACACGTCAGGGAGAAAAAAAAGCCGCTGCTGGCTGTCAGAGGGTTCATGGGGCGGGGGGGGGGGGGGGGGGGGGTCTCTCGTCTCTCGAAAGTTGTCACGTAGCATTGCACATCATTTGCAGTAGACAGCTCACCTTTTTCCTCTGAAAGAGAAACTCCACTTTTACATTCTGTTTTATAATTTATGCATTTAGCTGGTGGTCTAGAGCAATGTGCAGTCAACTGGTGGGGTCTCGGGTCTTTTGCTCCAGGCCATTTTTGCAGGGTGCACGACTGTTGATTGACACATTAGGAGATTGCAGAGATTGAGCCCGTGGCTGTCTAGTTACAGAACTCTACCAGTCTCCAGCCTCACTGTGGGGCGGCCTGTATGTTGAGTCTCAGTCTTACTGAGATCAGCGTGTTCAACTGTACACAACACAATGGATGAGGTATAAATGAATGAATATGGGAAATATATTGTTATATTACAGAAGGATACATGAAGGTTTCGACCCCACTGACCTGTTGTTTTTACCTGTTTTTAGGGGGATCAGACCCCTCTAATTCGAACCATAAGTATGGGGCTTTTTTAGCCTCTTTTAACTGATTGTTTTGGTTTTACAGTTCATTGACTGTGCGGTTCAGTTTGTAGGCTCCGATGAAGCCGCTGTACACTCCTTGCCCAGAATAGCTGGTGAGGAAAGTCGATCGTTAAAGAGCCAAATATCTTCTCACGGGAGCCCAAAAACAGAGCTAGAAGTGGAACGTAAAAACACTTACATTCATCCGGTGTCCAGAAACAAAATTTCCATGCTCACACATAACGGATGAATGCTAATGCTTAGTTAGCCTAATTAGCTGGTGACAAAGTTTGTAGTCGCTGTGTATCTGTTTGTCTGCAAAAACATTAAACCTGCATTATGTTTTAAGTTGCTTGTTCACACAGCCAGCAGTTACAGAGCAACATTATCATTCATTTGGAGTCGTGTTTCTGGCCACCTGACATCTTTTCGCGCCGCTTCTTTAGCTGCTAAATGCTCCACTATGTTGATCAGCTGGCCGCTAGCTGTGTGCTGCAGGTTCTGAGCAGTACAGTGAGTTTCCCGCTGCCAAAAAACGACGCTTTGAGAGCGGTGAGAGTGAACCAAAACAGTAAAGTTGCAGGGCTAACAGCTAAACATTGAGCTGAAGCTCACTATAAAGGTCATTTACATTATTATTAAAAAACAATCATTATAACCACTTTAAGAAGCAGTTGGAGAGTTGAATATGATACCCTCTCTTCATATTCTGTCTAATTTGCCAATGAATTACCTTTTGGACCGCAGACGTTTTGACTTTGACTTAGGTGGAGCTCCAAGTGTCCCAGGAAGCCACACCAGCGAGGCACACACATGGACCCTAAACTCAATGCTGTGGTTCTTAATGTCATTAATTACATCTGTGCATTACCTGCCATAGCGGGTCAAAATGGCTGCTTTGAAAAAGTTCTATTACTTGATAGTTATTATGTGCCTTGTATCCTACCATGCGGCTGCCTGCCATCTTGACAGATGAGAGTAAGAGGAGAGGCGCAAAACAATGACACGCTGACAGCATCAATTGGTGCTTCGTAACAGCGCCGCACAGGCATTCAAGTGCTGACATCCCTTTGTCCTCTCTTTAGCGTTGTCCACGATTCCCCATAAACAGCAGTATCTACTTTGTCATCGCTCACAGGATTGTGTTGAAATGAAACAGACTTTTTTTTGGGGGGGGGCAACCAAATCTTTAAACCCTGGAATTCGATTGGGCTAAAAATGGAAAAATAGCTTTTCAAGACAGATAATCTCATCGCACGCTTCAAGATGATGCCGTGCCATTCTCCACGTTTGTTCGTGCCAACGTAAATTAGGCTACGTGTTGCATAATGCCCACCTAATTCTATCTGAATCACATTAAACGTTCCATGACATGGTACAGCACATGCTTATGTGATGAAGGGTTGAGTCGTACGTCTGTTTAAATCGAATACGTTGGAATTAGATCAGACTCCGGAGTGATCGTTAAATGCTGTTTGCTCAAGACGAGTTGGGCGGCAGAGAGTGTTTTGGCAAGCCCTCCTTCAGTTTGAAGCTGCTTGTCTAGTCAGTCAGACTGTGGTGCGGTAAGTAGGTCACACTGTCCATGAGGAGAAAAAAAAAAAAAGAAAAAGAAACGCGTGCAGGGGAGGGAAGGATGGTGGGATAGACGGACAGACAGACCGACGGATGGCTTCATTTAAACAAGTACACGGCTGAGTTTCCCCAATTCTGGATAATGTTGAAAAGTGGCAAACATTAATGGAATCAACATGCTCGCTTAAATACGAAGCACCAAAGCTCCATTTCAAGAGTTTTCCGTTTTAATGACCCGAAAGCACAGGGAAGTCGACGGAGGATTCACCAGACACAAAGCACACGCAGCGGAATTCCATTTTATTCGCCGCCGTCCAAAGGGAGCAAACGCTGTAAGCCTATTCTTAGTCACTTTGCAGCTTGCATCGCGAGCCAGCCGGTTCCCTACTCAATTGGCTCTGTTCATTTGCAATATAAAAGAAACGCCAACGTCGCCGGAATCCACGACCTGCCACGCTTGAATGAAATTCAAACAAAAAGGTATCATTTAGTCCAAAAAAAAAAAAAAAAGAGAAAAAAAAGGGACCTCATACCAACAAACAAAGGAAAAAGCAAGTGGAAAGAGACTGCCAAACAAATGATGGCAATTAGTGAGAAACATGGGGAGAGAAGTGGAGGAATTATAGAGCCTGATAATCTAAGACTAAATTGTCCTGCTGTTTTAAACTCATTACTAAGTTTGGGGAAGATTAGATTTGTGTCACACCATACTATGAACTATAGGGACTTATTTTTCAGGCGGAGTTTACAGCGAACGGTGGTGTTGTTGAAAGATACTGGTTAAATAAGATAATAACACGTTGGCAGTAACGTCAAACGATCGCAACACACTGCTGGACGTAAAAGAAAGTTCTTTGTACCATTTCTCCGGCGTGTCCGGAAGAGATCGAACCTCGACAACGTCTGTGCAGACGTGCCTCCGGGGAAACTAAGGAGGAAACATGGAGGAAAATGAGAGAACGGACTGAGAGCCGCAGCCCACCTCTGCCCTGCATCCTTCTTGCCAATGTCCAGTCTCTGGAAAACAATTTGAATGATCTTAGGGCGCAGGTTAGATTTCAACGGGACATAAGGGACCGTAACGTCCTTTGTGTGACGGAGACTTGGTTGACCCCGCTGGTGCAACCCTCTCTGCGAGTCCTTCTCTGTTTTCTTCTGGATGGCGTCCGGTAAATCCAAGGGTGGAGGAATTTGCCTCATGACTAACAACAACTGGTGCCAAGGACATTAAGACCCTTTCCGGTTCTTGCTCGTTGAACCTGGAGCATCCGTCAATCTCATGCTGTCCATTCTACCTTCCCAGCGTCCTTCACCGCCCCCCCCCCCCCCCCCCCACACACACACCCCCCCCCCCCCCCCCGAAAAAGTAGCATGCATGAATTACCACAGACCAGGGGCCCTCACCTCAGTGGTCATGAAATGCTTCACGAGGGCTGATTCAAGGACTACACCCCTTGCAGTCGGCACACGCGCCTCTGCAGCTAGCAAGCAGGTTTCTCATTAGGTCAGTGTGCAAGTGAGCGCCCGCACTTTCTCCAACAAGTCACGTGACTTTTGTGGCAAGTAGGACTTCATTTTTGTTTGGATGAGTAATCTTGGATACAGCGGTCACACCAAAGAGGAATCCCAGAGACGACAGAAATAATCCCTGATCTGAACTGAACTGATCTGACAAACAAGGTTGGAAAAGGAAGGCGCACAAGTTTAGGACACTGTGCAAACAGCAGAGACTTTCTGAGGTCTGAAGTATTTGTTCTTATAAACATGTCATATCACATTACATGTAGTCTTTGCTAAGGTTTTAGCATGGCTTGCCAAAGTCAGTGAAGTACCAGAGCCACATGGATGATGTTGGTGTCGGTGTTGCCAGCACTTCATGGCCCAGTTGCCCAAACATGGTCAGTCCCTTTGACAGTAGCTTTAACCAGACAACAAGGCTCTTCTGGTTGCCTGCGGGGCTGTTGTGTTGTTCTTGCCTGTGTGTGTGTGTGTGTGTGTGTGTGTGTGGGTGTGTGGGTGTGAGGATGTCTGCGAGCTGATATGGTGTCAGAATTGGATGTTCAGAGGAGGATATTTTCTTTCAGATTTGGATGAATTTATTCCCATTTTGTCAGCGTGTTCTAAAAAGCATGAGTAATTTCAAAGCTCGCGTTCGCCAACTCCGAGCTGCAGTGTCCTGCTTTCAAGAATCAGATGAACACACACACACACACACACACGGACAGACATCCACACACATATACACACATCTCTCTTTCAGCCAGACTCAACCCCCCCCCCCCTTTCTTTTTTCTCCTCCCTTTTCTGCCCTTCTTCTCCTCCCTTTGCCACTTCTTTCCCCCCTCCTCACTTCTTTGGGCTGTGATCTTCGGTGTGCTGCATCATTGGTGAAGCCACGTGCTCTCTGTTTATCATCAGGAAGGGGCGGGAGATGGAGAAAGAGGGATAGAGGGAGGAAGACTCCTCTCTCTCTCTCTCTCTCTCTCATTTAGTATAGTGCACCCACAGTCAGTCACACACACACACACACACACACACACACACAACGGACACTCTTCCAGTCCTTTGCAGCCTGAGGGACGCACACACGGACGCAGAGACCAAAAAAAAACAACAACCAAACCAGACTGTACCGACCGGAGAAGCTCTACACCGCAGGTACAGTAAAGTTTTATCCTTCTGAAGCATGATTTTATTTTTTTACAGTTTCTGTCTGTGAATGTGTGTGAAACAGTCATCCTGAAATGTTTGCGTACCAAAATCAAGGCTAAAACTCTTTGTGAAGCTGACTTTGTGAGTATAATATATATTTTATACTATAGAATATATATTTTTTTTGTCCTTTATCTATCCGGGAAAGTAAGATTTCACATGCTAGCTGTTTTGTGTTAGAGGACTACAGGAGGAGGATGACAGGATTTTTGGCACGACGTGTGTGAATACTGCTGCTGAGGCTTTGTACTCTATACTTTACCCCCACTCCCTCGACAGTTTGGATTTATTGACCCTGCAGGAAATAAAGTGCGCCATTTACTCTACAGCAGTGCCTCTTAACGCAACCAAAAAGATTAGTATGTGTTTGACCTGAAGAGGCAGTGTATTTTACATTGCATCGCGTTGTATACTTGCATTGGCAGTGGAAAGAATAAAACGAAGCTGCGTTGATGTGTTGAAGTTGCGGCTTCCGGGAAAAAAAGTCTTTGCACTTTCAGTAAACGCCACAGGTCTAATTCTAAAGTGGCATACAACTGCAGAGAAGAGGGAGCAGGGTGGGCCAAAGAAAATAACATTTGGTTTGCAGCAGACTTGAGGCGAGTGAATGATGAATCTGCAGTAGGTGGAAGTCATAAAAGTTGATTGAATTTGGTGCAGGTTTGTGTGACCCCGATATGTGCCTGCATTTGTGGAAAGCTGCCAGCAACACCTGAAAGGCTGAGGCTGTAGTGCATGATTGCAAAATGGTAGAAAAAAACAGCGGCGTGCCCAATAACCTGTATTCTATCTGGATAGTCATATTTCTTAGTGGTGACCAATTGTAAATAATAATAATAAACCTTTTTTTTGGGGGTCGGACCAAAGCTACACAATCACCAGAGAGACGAACATTTTTTTTTTGCTGTCTCTCACTCAAAGCCTTAGAGACGCTATCACTGTCCCCCTTTTTGTTTGGTCCTCTTACATAATTTGTCTGTCGGATCCAGAACTCGGCTCCGCTCCCCTCATCGTTTTTCCTTGCAGGGAGTGTTCTTCACATTCTGTTTTTGAAGCTATAAAACTTGTTGCACCCCCCATACTGTGCTGCTCCTTCAGCACATGAAACGGCCGCTGAAGCCGAGCCTGTCTTCCCTTTGGGAGCGGGTCTGTTTCTCAGCTCGGGGGTTTATAAATAGCTTAACAAAGAGCAATACACTCCTGCTTTTGTTCCTACACGAGCTACACGGAGCCACACTGTAGCAATGCTAGCACACTGCTCCAGTTAGGCCATATTTGGAATTTGGAGAGAGGCTTTGGAGTTTTTGGATAGCAGTGAGTGCGCAATAAACCTATAATTACATTATTAACCCAAATTCAATATATATATATATATATATATATATATATATATATATATATATATAGTGTTGTTTTAACTTGTGCACTTATTTGATCAAATCTTAATCTTAAATTCCATTGGCCGCACGCGCGGGTAACCAGCTGTAGGCTGACATTAGCTGTTAGCTGTTAGCTGTTAGCTGTTTACTTCCACTCCTATGTTAGTTACTCCCTGTCTTGGTTCGAATCACCGGATAACATTCGTAGTGCTGAGGTTACCTGTTGCTGTTAGCTTTGCTGAAGCTAGCTAGACCCCCCCCCCCCCCCCTCGTTTCTATAATGCAGGATGAACCCAGCAAGTGTTGAAATGAACATGAAGGAAAAGTAACGGGCTAAATTTAGCTAAGGTAGGCTAAGTAGCTAAGTTAGCTAACGTTCGCTTTTTCGAGTGGAGTACAAGCTTAACAGCACAGCCGGGTTTTTCCTAAAGTTGATGAGGGGCAGACCGCTTAAGTTGCTAACAGGTGATAGCCGACGCTATGTGGGCTTGTCGAAAAGGAGGGGGAAATGGGCGTTAGTGGGATTTACAATTATTTAGTGGCCCAGCCAGTAGAGGCACATCCGGGCATCAGCAGCTCTAAGGATATTGCTCAATCACTGTGGAAAAACATGCACAATGTCTGTCATTATATCCAACATTTTCTCACACAGAAAAGTGACCCACTGGCATTTCCAACAGCTAAACAATGGAGGTTGGCACTGCAAGTGAGCCACTGGAAAAGCAGCGCTGTTCTTGTTGTTGTTGTTGTTGTTGTCGTCGTCGTTGCCGCCGTGTTGTGCATGCTGATGTATTTCGTCTTTGCGAGATGCTTCGGTTGGATCTCTGCTCTAATTAGCTCGTGCCCTCATGCCTGTTGGGAAATGGCACTACAGTGTTATTTATGTAAATTACAGTCTGTGTTGTTGCACGTCTTCCTGGCCACTATTAGAGGCTGATAAAAGTCAGTTAATGCAGCTTTAAAGAGCTCACACTGGGTTTTGCCAAGGACTGCACGAGCTGCTTTTCTTTTTTTTTTTATTATTGATTTTTAAGATCTAATAACTAGAATAGCGTCAAATCACTCAATTACAGAAGTCTTTTTTTTTTTTTCTTCAATTAATTGCTAACCTTCAAGTTTCTCTCCCTTGGGCATTTCCACAGGATCCTATTAATATCTGTAATACTACCTAATGATGCCTTCTGTCTTCTTTGTGTAGTTTTATTGCATGAAGTCTCCTCTTATAATTCTGTGAATCCTATTACTGCCTTTGCACCTGCAATGCACCAACACCAGTATAGTAGATCTTGTCTCTTGTATTTTTATACCCACTGCTAGATGGGGCCTGGATTGTTTTGGAACTTCCCTCCCAAGGCTGGCTGCACGGTTCCACAGAGCCTCCTGCAGACCATGTACGTAGGACCGTGAAGCCACTGTACCTACATAACGTACCATACCGTGCCACACAGGTCTCTCCTTTATCCAGCCTGTGTGGATTTATCTATGGCATTTCCGTCCATCCGTTCCATCCGTCCAGTCTTTCACTTTCATTCTGCAGCAGCGGGCGAGAGCCCGCAAATCCACTGAAAATTCATCATCTAGTTGTTCAACAAACATGCATCGGACAGCTACAGGATGAGTAGTCCATCTGTCAGATATCCATTTAGAAAATCATTTTTAAATCACAACAGATACTGGAACAGACACTGGGAATTTGGCCGGGAGCAAAGCCAGACCGTGAAAATGAAATTTCCCTCAACATTTGGTGGCAGCCTATTCCAGGTGACACACTGCGTCGGTGAGACTATTCCAGCATGAGTGGTTCGCTCATTCTCCAGATTTTTCACCCGTCTTATGTTTGCATATACATCGGAACCAGAGGCTGCAAGTGATGATCTTTAAACCTCTCATCGACTCCCATTCAATTCAGACTGAATTCAGTTTGGAAGAACATAGCCGATCCCATTATTTATGTTATAACATGTCACATTTCTGCTTTTTCCTCTCCAAAGTAAAACTTAAAACCAGTAGCTAGTGCTCTTTGTGGTTACATTCATCAAGCTAAAAGAAGAACCAAAACAAGGCTCCTTCACTGGTTGTCTTATGGAAAATGCAAATATATTTGCTTTCTACGAATAACAACATATTTGCGCGTGATAGTCGAACCTCGAACCTTGAAAAAGTAGTTTGACGGAAGGGGAAAAAAAAGGTCTGCTCGCTACCTTTTTCTGGAGCTGTGCTATACGAGCACCTGCTATCACGTGGCCGAAGTCCCATGCTTGATGCGATGATTGAGCCATCTCCATGACAACTGAGCAAACTTCATCCACTGATGAAGACTGTGACATGCATGCAACCTCTGAA